>NC_052048.2:92542793-92757793 GCF_903992535.2 Arvicola amphibius
TAAACTTATACTCATCAAAAGGCATTACCAAAGAAGTTATGTCTGACTTCAAACTAGAATATATAACTGATAAAGGTTAATATGTGAGTTATGTAAATAACATAGAACATAGTAAGGAAAAGCTTATAAAAACAATAGACAACATGCAAAGAACAGACACTTCATAGGCACCCTGTAAAAGTATGAAAACTATTCAATTTCCTCAGTCGTTGGGCAAAAGGAAGGTAAAATCACTTCAAATTTAACACATCTACAAAACGTTGGTCAAAGAACTAGAATAATTTAAATAACAAAATAGCAATGAGTTAGAACCTGCAATGTAAAATAAACATCCATGAATCCATACTAATATAAGCAAATGATTATATTTATTAATAAATGACAAGAAAAACACAGCTGAAAGACTGCAAATAAACCATGTAAAGACTGCATGCTTTTGGAGGTATGGTGCTTAATCTTGGTTGTCAACTTGACAGTACATTTATGAAATGCACTTTGAGGATGTTTCCAGTGAGATTTAACCAAAGGAAGACCGATCCTGAATGTAGACAACACAAGTCCATTGACTTAACAAAAAGAAGAAAATAAACTCAGCATCAGCATTTATCTCTCATTCCTGTCTATTGACACAGTGGGACCAACAGACTCATACCATGCCACCATGTCTTCTGTCATGATGGAGTGTGTCTTCAAACTATAAGACAAAATAAGCCCTTCCTATCTTAACTCGTTTTGTGACCAAAAAAGAATTGGGAACATTAACTAATACAGAAAGAAAAACAAAATGTGTCACCCCTAGAATCAAGTATGGTGCAGCATGCCTATAATCTCAGCACTTAGGAGACAGAAGCAGGAGGATCGGAAGTTCAAGGCTAACCTTAGTATATGCTATCTTGTCTAAGTGAAAACAAAAGAGCTGGGAGAGGAGAGAAGGAAAAGTAAACAAGAAAAATAAAACCACTCGGCAGTCCTGTAGTAGGAGGCCACTTGTTTGCTCCAGGATGCTCAGCCCTGAAATAGTCACACAGAAACCATATTATTTGCAATACTCTTTGGCCAATAGCTTAAGTGTATTTCTGGCTAACTCTTATCTTAAATTAACCCATCTCCATTAATCTGTGTATCACCACGAGGCTGTGGCTTACCGGGTAAAATTCGGGTGTCTGTCTTCAGCGGGGCTACATGGCTTCTCCTGACTCTGCCTTCTTTCTCCCAGCATTCAGTTTAGTTTTTCCCACCTAGATCTATTCTTTTGGCCTATCACAGGCCAAAAGACAGTTTCTTTATTCATTAACCAATAAAAGCAACACAGAGATTGAAGGATCTTCCACAGCACAGTCCTTAAATGTGTCTTATGCATAGTGATGACTTCCTTCCCTGGTACACAGAACAGAATGAGTGAAAGAAAGAAGAGGAGGAGGACAATGACAAAGAAGAAGAGAAAAAGGAGGAGGAGGAGGAGGAAGACAAAGACAAAAAAAGAAGAAGAGGAGAAGGAGGAGAAAGAGGAAGAGGAACTCTACCATGAAAAATCTTGGCACATGCTACTTCAGACAGATGATCCAAGTCAAGACTATCTGTCATAAATCATACCATCACTATGCACTCATGGTACGGGGTATGACAGCGGCATTCTTTCTCTGTAATCTTTCTGCCAAATGCTTATAGCAAAGGCTAACCATGAGAGAAATGTTGGAGACATTCCAACACAGGCCCATCTTCTGAATGAGCTTCCTCAGCACTTATGAAGATTGACAAGGTCTGCAAACTACCACTGTGGGCCAGCTCTAGGCTGCCATCTGCTTCTGCAGACAAAACTATACTGAAACATCGGCATTCTCTTCCATCTGTATACTGTCTGTGGCTGCACTGTGATGGCAGAGTAATAAATGGCCAACACAAGATGTCTTCCAAAGGGGAAAAAAGTTTGCTACCTGGTTTGCTTTGTGTTGAGGGAGTGGGGGTAGTGTGCTTATGTGAATGCATTTGGAGGTCAGAGGATAACTTTGAATGCCCTCCCTCGGGTACCATCTACCATTTGTTTGTGACAGGGTTTCTCATTGGCCAGGAACTTTGCCTAGTAGATTAGGCTAGCCAGCTAGAAAGCTCCAGACAGTCTATCTCTGTCTACTATCTCACTATGACTACTAGTGTGAACCTACTACCTCTAGCTTTCATTTATATGGGTTCAGAGGTGGAGCTAAACTCAGGACCTTATGCACATAAGGCAAGCACTTTACTAACTGAGCCAACTGCCCAGCCCCAACCTAGTTCTTTACAGAAAAAAATTATGGACCCCTTTCATTCACAAAGTTATCAAAGACACACTTTCAATTTCCATAGCTTTTTCTTATGCCTTGTCTTATTCCAGCCTGAAAGAACTCTGTGGTTTTAAAGGCTTATGTGATTATCCCACATGGATAATCTAGAATAATCTCCCTATATTAACTCCTGTTGTCTACATTATGGTTGCAAAATCCTTTTACTGTACAATAAAACATCTTCACAGGTGGTGTGGGATTCCCCTCTGTACGCTGTGAATATGTTTTATTGCCATTGGTGAAAGAAGCTGCTTGGGTCTATGACAAAGCATGATATAGTCAGGCTGGAAGAAATATAGCAAGAGAGTAGGTGGAGTCAAAGAGATGCCATGTAGCCACTACAGGAGACAGATACTCTGGAACCTTGCTGGTAAACCTCAAGCCTCGTGGTAAAATACAACACAATGAAAATGGGCTAATTTAAGATATAAGAGCTAGCTAGCAATATGCTTAAGGGATTGGCCAAGCAGCGTTTTAATTAATATAGTTTCTATGTAATTATTTCTGGTCTGGGTGGCCAGGAACAAACGAGTGGCCTCCAACTACACACAGGCTACAGAGACTTACGGAATATCTGGTAATGTTGCTCTGTCTCTGTTGCCAGCTGAGTACCCACCCAGTACAAATATGATAGGTACACTTGGCAAGAGCCTCTGCTCTCTGTCACAGCCCCTGGCAGACATAGTTGATTTCCTGTATGTACTCTGGTATCCTTCCTTCCGTGTACTACCCGTCAATTGACTTTGATCTGTAAAGTAAAACATACTTCTACATGCTATGAATTAGTAGACAGTCACAGGGCCAGAATTTGAAAAGTATCATCTTTAGTCTAGTCTATCTGTCATTACGAAAATCACTTACCATGATCATAAAGAGGGAACAATTGACTATGGCAGCACCATCCATCCCAGGGATTGATCCAGATTCTTGCCCTTCATTGCTTATCTGAATTCTTACACCAGCTTGGAAGCAGGAACGTTACCTATTATCGAGTGACGGAGTGTATTTATCATAGCCATTAAAGAACACCTTGGAAACAGCACAGGTAGTAAATGACCAAGCAAGGGTCTAATCTCTCACTGACTCAGAATTGAATTGGTTTACTGAACAACTCCCTGTAATCTGATACGCTACAAGAGGTGACAAAAAGTCAAGAGCCACTCTCCCTGACTCCATGATTAGTCAGGGGCAGAACTGTGGCAGAACTTTGTCTGCCACCTTGCCACATTATTGAAGGCTAAAGTCCTTGAAGCCCATGATAACACACCAGTCTGGTTAGCTCCTTTGCCCATTAAGTCTCATAGGAGACTCATTCCATTCAATAAATGTCCAGAGTCAGGCTTTCCAACATTAACCTCCTCCCTGCTCTTAAACTCCATTTAGTCTTTCCGGCTTTCTGGCTTTCCCCTCTTTAACCCATCTCCATCTAGAGGACTTGTCTCCCATCTAGAAAACTTGTCTCCACTTGACATTCCCTATTCAATGCTGGATGGGGCAACTCAGGATTTTAGCACTGTGAGGGCTCTCATGAGACAGCATGGTGCCGCATGTTGCCTCTGTGTGCTGTTATCTGCATTCTAACATGACTGACAATGCTGAAACCTAAAGACTGCTGTGCCCATCTTATAGGTGAGCAAACAGTGAAGGTAAGTACCATGCCCTACGTCACATGCTTAATAAACTGCCTGGCATCAGGGGTTTCCAGCCCAAAACTCTACTAATTTTGATTTATGGGCAAAGTTTATCCTACAAATTTTAATGTCTTTCCATAATCTAGAAGAATCACGAATGCCAAAGCAACTCTTCTTTTCATTTGGACCTTTCCTTGGAAGCCGTACTGCAGATCATCACAAGGCTTCCAGAGTCCAAAGAAACTTTACAGCCCCTGTTGCATCATTTATCAATTTTCATCAAAGTTCTCCCCTCCTTATTTCTCCATGCCTTCATCTGTAAGCGGAGGTCATAGTACACTCGCAAAACACCAACGGTTCTCAGAGTGTGGGCCTCCTCCACCCCACCCCAAGTATTCTTCAGGACTGAGTTAGAAATGTATATGCGTAGATCCCAGATCCCTGAATCACAAATTCTGGGGCTGGAACAAACTCCCAAACCTGTAGCAATTATGGTGGCTACTGGAAGCTGACAATCGCTGCCTTCGATGGCTATTTTGAACAATAGATGGAGTGATGTCTAAACTGCTAAACTTAGCATCTAAATGCAGAAACTCTGAGAAATTTAGTATTTCTGATTCCTTTAAAAAAAAGGAAGTGGGGGGAATGGAGGACTAATGACTCACTGACACCTTAGTGTAAACTAGTTTGACATATTTCCCAACAATTATCTGGGTCTATCAAATGCTCTGATTTGCTAGATATTTTAGAACCACTTGGCACACAAGTAGCAGAACTGGGTCTCAGAAGTATGACCACTTTCCCCAAAGTTACCTGGAATAACAGAATAGAGTTCAGACTACTAACTCTCTGTTTAGTTTGTTTGCCTATCCACCCTCACTCCTATTTAGCATTAAATCCCGACACACTAAGGAGGATGAATCTGATCAAGAATTTTCAAAGCTATCACACTGGCAGTGCCAGGGACTGACTGCTGTGTGGTGAGCATCTCAAACCTCCTGCCTGGGGACCTGACTAATTGACCTACTCCACTTACTGATGAAGGCGGGAAACTGTGACTCTGATCTTAGAGGAATGCATCTATCCCTCATTCCTGCAAATAAATAAATAAATAAATAGCCACTCTGACTAATACTCAGTCAAAGGCTGTTTCAAGCCCAACGTGGTAAACTGGATTCATGTAAAACCTGAGAGAGCTTAAAAAGGAGAGAGAGAGAGAGAGAGAGAGAGAGTTTAATACAGCCTTTTGCTGTTTTCTAGGGTGTGCTGTAGAGAGATTTCCTGATTCAGCAACAGTGTCAGAAAAAAAGCCGTGCCAGCCATTTTAAATCACGGCTTCCTGGGCCCTGCCACCGGTGCAAACTCCGGCTATAGAGCATTTCTGGGCCCACTCGGGGTCGGGAACAAAGTAGGTGACACCATACCTGTGGCTCAGCTCTTCCTGCCTGTGTAGGCAGTGGGATCAGGTCTACTAGAAAGTGACGGTTTTGAAATACCAGTTTCTGGGCTGTGCAGCCATCGTGATCTCTGTCTGGCTCCTGCAGGAAACAGAGCTTTTGAATGGAGCATTTGGAGTAAAGTGCTATGATTTGTTTGATGGCAACTAGACTCACTGTGTGCCTAAAAGGGGGTCATTGTGTGCTATGGCTCAGAGGCACAAGCAGCTCCACCATGTTAGCTGTGCCGTGGGCATGGCTCAGAGGCAGGAGTGAGGCTCGGCCATGCTGAACTGTGCTGGTCTCAGGCAGGAACTATCGTAATTACCATAATAACAGCGCAGTTAAAGTTTAGACTGGGCAGGAAACAGGCGGTACCATATTACCCCTATGTGGCGCAAGCTAAAGCTTTTAAGAAGGGCTTAGCATTTTAAGAAGCGCTCCAGACAGTAAAGAATTACAGAATCACAATAGGACAGATTCAGATATAAAAGACCTTTAAATGGGTCATAGTGTTAGATAGACATATGTAGGCTTGGGAGAGAGAAAAAAATATAGAGAATAAAGTTAATGCCTTAAAAAGGGGTAAAGTCTTTAAAGAGACAGAGTACAGATAGTTATAGATTAAAAGAAATAAAGAAAAATAAAGCACGTAAAAATGGAAAATTCACAGAGACTCTGGATTCTTTGTACTATTGTGTTTTCTTTAAAATTTTTGACTGTGAAGGAGCTAAGTACACAGAGACATTTCATTATATGGGCTGCCAAGCTAAACCAGAATGGATATCATAAGGGTATTATGATTTCAGAATTTGGGTCTAAGGATATGATGCTTTGGAGAGGGTCTTCTTTTGTTTTCACAGAGGATGAGACCCTGTAGATTGCTTCTATCCCAGTATGGTATGATAGACCATGCCCTCCTGAAAAGTTGCTGTGAACACCCTCAAAAAATTACTTAGCTCAACTGATAACTGACATGTACCTAGCACACAGGTTATATACCATGAAAGACCTGATTAACAATGCCCCCATTCAGCAGGAAGAAGTTTGGAGAGATAACTACGTCCATATTCCCAAATATTATTTATAAATGTTCTTTTACATTTAAAGGGGGATATGATATAGATATGAATAATTTGCATTGGTATGTATTTTAAGGTCAATTTTGTTATATGTATATGTACATCTGATCTTGATTAGGGTATTGTGATTGTGTAATTTATTTAAAAATATAATGTATAATTAGGAAATATAGGTTGTTAATGGATAATCATCGATAATAATCAAGCTTGTAGTCATGTTAGTTAGACTTTCTAGATATGTAGAGATATATTTCAGTTAAATAGGCATTCTTCATATCTTTCAAAGGCTACAGAATATGGCATTTAATGTTTTAATAACTTAGGGATGTTCATGACAATGAGACACGTCTGGCATCACCAATGTACTTTAAGAGGAAGAGGGGCATCAAAGAGGCTCCTTATGGAGTTTGATAGCCATTTGGGCAAGAAACTGCTCTTGCCTGGACTGTTGCATAAATTGGACACAAAGAACCCACAGAGAGAGGACTGCTAAACTTGCCTAAAGGTGAGATGGTCTTTTAGGGTTCCTGATTCATGAAAGAGTCTGTGAGACATTCTGCAGGACACAGCAGAAAGTGACTGAACTGTCTTTGAAATTCCTTGCTTCATGGAAATGTCTGCTGGATACTATGGGCCTATAGGCCAAAGATGGATGCCTCAATGTTACAGAGGAACTTTGGGTGACTGTCCAGGTAGCAAGCTGTCTCTATCATTTCTAGAGTTTTGGAAGTTGCTTAATTTTTGTTTAATTGGGTAATATTATATCCTTCTGGAGTCTTTGATGGAGTTGAAGAATAGATAGATAGTTATTGTTTTCCTTAGTTATGATAAAAGATAAAGTAGATACAAATATTGTCACTGTAATTCTTGCTTGATAACTGTTATACATAATTGGACTATGTTAAAGTGAAAGCCTTTCTTTTTTGTTTAAACAGAAAAGGGAGAAATGATGGAGGAGGGTCATGTGTTACTTTCATTGGTTAATAAAGAAACTGCCTTGGCCCTTTGATAGGACAGAAAATTAGGTAGGTGGAGTAAACAGAACAGAATGCTAGGAAGAAGGCAATGAGGCAATCACCATGACTCTCCTCTCCGAGACAGACGCAGGTTAGGATCTTTCCCGGTAAGCCACCATTTTGTGGTGCTACACAGATTACTAAATATGGGAAAGCAAGACATGAGAATTAGCCAATAAGAGGCTGAAACTAATGGGCCAGGCAGTGTTTAAAAGAATACAGTTTCCATGTAATTACTCTGGGTAAAGCTAGCTGGTGGCCGGGAGCCAGGTGGCAGAAAGCGGCCGGCCACTCCAATCATTACACATTTGCTATAATATGCTCCCTGTATTTGCCAACCAAGTCCCATAAGGTAACTCCAGGTGTGCTGTGAGTAAGAACTCCCAAAATGTCCTGGAGGAGTGACACTGTGTCACATCAGAAGACCCCATGGTCATGGGCAGTGGTTCTCATGGCCACTGGAAGGCTAAGCTGTGTCTGCACCCCATTACAGACAAGGGAATGGGGGTGCCTGTGAAAAATGGAGCTGTGGACCCAGATGATAGCTGCTGGGGAAAGGGTCCATGCTGCAGAGGCAGGAGCACACCAGGAGGCTGGAGCCTTTTCTTTACCTTGCCCTCAAAAGAGAAGCACCCAGCTGTGATGGGTAATCTCGGGTGTCATTTTGCCTGATTCTGGAAACAGCTAGGAGGTCAACCCGAGTATGCCTACAAGGTGTTTTCTTGATTAGGTTAATGGACGCAGAAGACTTGCTCTAAACGTGGGTGGCATCTTTGCCGATGGCACGGATATAAGGATGTCCACTGGAAAGACTTTGGCTTTTGCCTTGCTTGACTTTTAAACTTGTGGGTGACTTCATCCATGCTGCTTCAAATTCATTTACCCTGCTGCTGTCGCCCCCACTGCCACTATTGCTGCTGCTGCTGCTGCTGCTCCCACTGCCCTAAGAACTCAGCATCCTCTGCCTTGCAATGTGGATTGAAGAAGAGTGGCTCTCCAAAAGTCCTCCACACCAGTGGCTCTCAACTTTCCTAATGCTGCGACCCTCTAACGCAGTTCTTTGTATTGTGGTGACCCTCTCTCCTGCCATAAAATTATTTTTGTTGCTACTTCATAACTGTTACAACCCCCAAAAGACCATCAGAAAACACAGCTATTTACATTATGATTCATAACAGTAGTGAAATTACAGCTGTGGAGTAGAAACGAAATAATTTTTATGGCTGGGGTCACCAAAACCCAAGGAACTGTATTAAACGGTCACAGCGTTAGGGAGGATGAGAACCACTGCTTTACAGAACCCTGACGAATACGATAGGTATCCGCAAGCCTTTTGTCTCATGGCATTCTGGCATCTGGGAATGAGGCTAGCCATTCTAAATAAGAACCTGGAACCTACCCCAGGGAGATGGCTAATAAATGATGACAGCATCATCTGACAGCTATGGCTTAGCATTGCTTTAAGAACCTTACATTTGTGTTTTAAGCTTTCTGCTTAGTTCACTACAATCCACTGAGAGAACTAAATCCTAATCTATCCTGATGTGCTGGTTGTAACCAAAAGGAGGACCCTGTATCTGCTTTGGTGTTTCTGTATTCTAAACGCCACCTGGAGGGACCTCAGGAGTCAGAACAATGCTTAGCAGGAAGGAACCTCAGGAGAAGTTCTGAGGTTTGAAGTTCTACTGGGATTTTACCTAGTAGAGGAGTAGATTCTCCTCCACAGCAAAACTTCTAAACATAGTTAAGTAGGACCAATCTCCATATTCTTTGATGGTTGATCTCTCTCTCTCTCTCTCTCTCTCTCTCTCTCTCTCTCTCTCTCTCTCTCTCTCTCTCTCTCTCTCTCTCTCTCTCTCTCTCTCTCTCTCTCGTATGTGTGTTCCTGTATGCAGATGCACATATATTGGAATGGGTGTTGAGGCCTGGGCTCAACCTCAGTGTCATGCCTCATAAATCATCCACCTTGTTTTTAAAGACGGGATCTTTCACTGTCCCTGAGGCTTGCCATACAGCTGTTTTGGATGGCCACTGGGCCCCAGGGATCTGCCTGTCTCCTCCCCAATGCTGGAGACTCAGTATCAAACTCAGGTCTATGCCCTGTCTGCCTTCGGTGCTTTACCAATGAAACTATCTCTCCAGCCCTGTAATGGTTAATCTTGACTCTCAACTGGATTTACAAACATTTAGGAGACACAGTCTGAGCATGTCTTTGGGAGCTGTTTCCAAAGACGATTAATTGAGGTGGGACGACCCACTCTAAATAAGGGTGGCGCTATCCCACGAACTGGGGTCCTGGACTGAACAAAAAGGGAAAAGTGAATTAAACATCAGCAGTTATCACTCCTGGCTTCTTGACTGAGGATGTAATGTCACCAGTCACCTGCAGTGCCTACACCCACACCTTCCCTGCCACAAAGGACTGTGCCCTCAGGCCTGGAGCCTGAACAAAGTCTCTTTTAAACTGATTCTGTCAGGTATTCTTTCAGGACAAAAAGAAAAGTAACTCATACATTTGTGAACTCCAGCGCTTAACTTGTGTTAGAGTATAGCTGATTTGTAAACCTGTAGCCCAGACATTTTCTCACATTTTGTCTTCCTGCATCCAGCACCCTGGGAAACCATCATATAAAAAGAACAACGTGGCTGGTAATAATTCTTAAAAACAGAGCCCTTCTGTTCATAAGCATCTTGTCTCCTCTTGGTCACAGGATCCACCTGAGTGGACACAAGAGAGTTTTCTTCCTCGAACATCTGGATTCCCCTGTTTTACTCAAGAACCTGTGTATCTCATACACAGGGGAGGAAGACCCACTGGAAGCCTTCAGCCTTCCAGACCACAGACAGAGTGAGATATTCTAGGCTTTGTCACCCGAGGCTGAGAAAGGCTTCAGCTGAGGCTGAAGTAAGAGCACTTCTCAACAGCAGTCCTCAGCCAACTCTGCCTGCTCCAAGAATGGGGTCCTACTCTCCAGGCCTGAGCATGTAGTCATAATAGTCCTTCCCCTTCTCCATCAAGGTGCGAGAGGATGACAAAAGTCAGGAAAGTAAGTGACAGGGGGCAGGACAGAGGACAAACACACTGAGAAGTGCCAGCCTGCAACCTACCCTGCCCATTGCACCACCGTCTCTACTCAGCTATGGTGGGATGTCCACAGTCAGCCCAAGGAGGTCCTGTCCTCCCAAGAAGCCTTCATTCCCTCATCTTTATAAAGGACTAAGGTGTCTCTTCTCCCTTGCCCTGGGTACCATTTCTGCTCTCGATGACTCTATCACCCTGATGCCTGTGTATGTGTGGCCCACAGTGGTGCTCAACTCCGCCTTCACCAGTTTTGCATGGGGCTATCCCTTCTTCACCAACAGGACCAAGTGCCCCTTTTCACAACAGCCACTCCTACTCTTTTCTCCAACTATAATTTTCTGCTCAAAAGAGTTACAAATGTTCTTTGTTTCCGAACTCCATTTATGTCCCGAGAGCGCTGAGTCAGGCCAGTTTTGTGACATGGTACAAGTTAATAGTGTCCGTTTCAACACACACACAAAATGAATTAATAGTAAATGTCTTAGTTACAGGGCTGCGGTAGGGATCTATAAGAAAATACATGTGTGAATGCCTACCTGTGACTGGCACTAGGTTAGAGGAGCTTTTGGTGGTTATTATTGAAAAATATTAACTTTTTCCTTGTCTGGTAAGGAACCAATCTTGGTTCTGTATGCAACGTACATTTTGTAACCTTTGACAAACATTACTTTCAGAAGCTTAGCCAGTAGTTACAGCTTACATCCTGCCTTTTCACTTGGAGAAGCAACATTAAAGGCTCTCATTCAAATAGATCCTTTTTAGGAATGTCTAGGCACATCACTGACTGGGGACACAGAGCACAGGTCTCAGGACAGAGTTCAGATGTACCCATGGCCAGGATAGCCCACTGTGATGTGTTCTCGGAGTACAGGCTGAGGACAATTTGTACCACAATTCCAGATGTCAAAATGACCTATCAGAAGAGACCTTGAAAACAGGGGGTCCCTGACTTCGCACAAGTTCAACTTAAAATCATTCATCTTCACGATGGCGTGAAAACGACCCATAAAGTCATTTTGCCTTTCACCTTCAGTACAATATGAGTAGGTTCCATCAGATAGCCAACATGTGATAGCAAAACTAACTTTTGCATGTGTTGCATGCAAAAGCTAATGCAAGTATTCAGATCACATTAACTGACTTTCTGTAAGCGGTGAAGGAAATAGGAGTTCAGCTTGCAGTATTTACAGTTTATGGATTTGCTAATGTCTAAATGTGCACACTTCTGTTCACAGAGGCATTGTGCACAGGAACCAAGAGATTCAGCAACTCAGGTATCTGCTGACAGGTGAATGGAAAAGCAAAATGTGGAAGAGGCGCAGTCAGATGCTATCAGCCCTAAGAGGGAAAGCGTTAAATGGTATAAACAAGACAGCAAAGGACAAACACCCTGTGCTTGGACTAGTAAGATTTATAGCACAAGAAACAGAATAGTGGTGGCCAAGAAACAGGGAGATGGGGAGCAGGATGCTAATGTCTAATGGGTAACAGGTTTCTGCCATGGGCTGAGTATATAACTCAGGTGTAGGTAGACCATTTTCTTAGCACAATAAGGCCCTAGTTTCAATCCATAGCACTGTAAATGTATAAATATTCAGAGTTATAAGATGAAACGATGGTATTAATAGTTGTATATTTAGAAATGTTTAAGATGGGACCAGCAAGATGGCTCAGGGGATAAAGGCACTTGCTATGTAATTTAGCATTTTAAGCTAGACCTCTGGAACCCACATGATAGGAGAGAAGCTACTCCCACAAGTTGCCCTCTGACCTCTATGTATGCTCATGCATGCAACATGCATGCTCACAATAAACAAATCAAAGAAATGCTAGTCTTAAAAAAGAAAAGGTTAAGATAGCAAATTGTATATTATGTATTTCTAGTAAATTGTATATATTTGTGTATGTGTGATATGTGTACTTGTTTGTGTGTTCACAGGTGCACATAGAGAGATGAAACTGACTTTAACCATCTATCTATCTTGTTTGTTCTTGACCTAAAGTTTTTGAAGCAGGGTCTCTCATTGGGCCTGAACTTTGCCCATTCTGCTAGGCCAGCTAACCAGTGAGCTCCAGGAATCTTCTGAGGTCACAGATGCAGGATGCTGTGCTCATCTTTTACATGCATTCTGTGGGTCTGAACTCAGATCCTCATATGCTTTATTATTGACGGAGGTATCTTCCCAGCTCCATATGTTAGGTGTCCTGTAATAGAGTTACCTACAATAATAACAAAAATGCTGATTTCTAAGCCATTCTGGATTCTCAAAAGTAGTTTCTGACAACAAATTTAAGAACTCTTGACTGACTCTGTCCCAAATGCATCACCCCGGCTCTGCAGTCACTTATGGGAAACAGTGGTGCAGAGGTACATGCACCACTGCATGTACTGGACCCCATTTGAAACTCAAAATACCACCAAGAAGATAGCATCATCCCCTACTAACCAAAAGGGTGCAACTCAATTTCCTTTTGCTTAGACTGAGTAAATTAGGCTGGGTGCCTTTCAGCCTCCAGACTTGGTGATCTCCAGATGGGTATAGCATTTCTGGGCACACACACTAGCTCCCCCCGCCTCTGGACAGCATCCTTGCCTGAAGAAATAAAGCCTTTCTTGCTCTCTATACTAATTAAAACCTCTTTGCCAGATAAGCACTCAGGAAGAGAGAAGCCTGCGACTGATCTGGGAGAAAGGTGAACTGCAGCCACCACTGCAAGATGCAGCCAGCACAGTCTCTCTCATTCTTCACTTAGTTCAACTTCCTAACCCATCAATGCCAGCATGGACAAAGAAGAGCAGCAAACGGGGAGGAGTCAAGACTTTACGTAAGATGACCAGTTCAGTGCTTTTCCGGGGGGGAGGGGGACTAGATGAAACTGAGGTGCTCTGTAGGTGATAGGAAAAAAAGAGTGGATGGGTTGGTCAATGTTCTCTACTCTAAAGAAAGATTTGAAAAAATTACCGTAAAATGCCAACGGTTTATTTCGGTTCTTTTTTTTTTCGAGGTTTTACTAGATATGGAGATATGGTGAGAACATGATGAAACCAAGAGCATGTGACAGAGGAACACAGTTTGCCTCCTGGAAGCTGGGAAGAGGGTGGGTGACAGGAGTGAGGTCTCAGTACCTGTGACCTAACTGCCTCCATGTAGGACCCTCTTCTTAATGCTTCTGCCAACATTACCATAGCTGGTATCAAACCTTAATCCATGAGATTTTGACGGATACTCCTGATAAAAACTATAACTATGGATCTGGGATGCATTCAGAATAGACAACTGTCAGATGCCAGGTCTTGGTTGGGTATTGGCTCCAGAAGAGCACACCTGAATGGAAATCTCTGCCTTCCTAGGGTGCATAAAAATTTGCCATTGACTAAGTGTGGACCACATGGGATGGGGGAGCAACTGTGATAGTCCACACCTGTATTCCATCACTCCTAGTGTGGGAAGGGAGGCAGAGACAGGAGAATGGAAAAGCTCACAGGCCAGCTAACCTGGAGCGAGCAACATCAAAGAAACAAGAAAGCACTGCCTCAACAAGGTGGAAGTGGATTACCAACTCCTGAAAGTTATCTTCTGACATGTATATATACATACACACACACACACACACACACACACATACATACATACATACATACATGCAGGCAGGCAGGCAAACAGACAGACAGACAGATAGATAGAGATATGTGTGTGTGTGCATGTGTGTGTAATATACATGTATCCATACAACAAATAAAATTTTAAATTAAGAAAAATGTGTAAAATTTTCCTGTGAATTTTTTTAAAACATAGTCTATCCCAGGTTGGACTATATACCCAAGAATGACCTTGAGTTTCCAGTTCTTCTGCCTCTCCCTTCCAAGTGCTGGAATTATAAGTCTGCACCTCCATAAACCATTATATCTGGTGCTGAGGCTTAAACCCAAGGCTTCAGGCATGCTATGCAAACTCTCTGCCAACTAAGCTACAGCCTTAGTCCCCCTTTGAAAAATAAATTCTCTAATAATAAACATCTTCAAAACAAGATGCTAACGCTTTGACTGGACTTGGCAACTGGGTAGAGCGATGAGGAAGGACCAAGTCCCGCCCCAGTGCATGCTACAGACTTGAGCTGCCTTCCTTGAGGAGAAGGGGAAAGTTGACAGTAAGATGAATTGGAATTTTCCTAATTTCTAAGGTCTGACATTCCAAAGTCTGAATAAAAGTGGGAGTGGCTGCAGCTTCGACAAGTTAGGAAACAAGAGCGCTCAGGAGAATTTCACTGCCCCCGCACCCACCCAAACAAACCAAGAGTACCTGTTCTAATTATGATTGAGAGCTTCAAATTCTACTTATACCAATTTGTGTGGGTTGACAGGTGGATGTGGAGGTTTTATGAGAGCCTTGAACTTCCTGTATAGCTGAGGATAACTTTGGACTCCTAATTCTCCTTAATCTGTCTCTTTTTTTAATAGAAAATGTATTTTTATATAATATATTCTGGTTATACTTTCTCTTCCCCAACCCCTTTCAGTTCCCCCTTCCCTCCCTCCCTCCCTCACTCCCTTTCTTCTTTCTCTTTCTCTCTCTCTCTCTCTCTCTCTCTCTCTCTCTCTCTCTCTCTCTCTCTCTCTCTCTCTCTCTCTCTCTGACACACACACACACTAGAAAATGGGCAAGAATCTGAAAAAATAGTAAGATAAAATGAAAACAAACAAACCAGAATAGGATCAAAAAAAGCAAACAAACATTTAAAAGGAGTCAAAGAAATGCAAAGGAAATACATACTTACAGAAATCCCAGAAAACACAAAATTGGAAACTATATTATGTAAGCAAAAGACCTGTAAAAAAAATTTTAAATGCCCAAAAAAAGGTACTATAAGAAAAAAACTCCAAAAATACTAGAGTTTGTTTTGCATTGGGTATGTACTACAGGGCACAAGGCATGCCTGCCCTTAAGTGTCATTTGTATACAATGACATTCTGGTGGAGGAAACTAATCTTCCCTTTGCAAGCAGGTGTCACTTGAAGACAGTTCCTGGGTTAGAGATAGGAGATTTCACTTACTTGCTCCTCTTAGTGCTGAGACCCTGTCTAGCTTGAACCTGTGCAGGCCCTGTGCATGCTGCAACCGTCTCTTTGAGTTTGTGTGCACATCTCCCTCTTAAGACAGCAATTATAGGCATGCACTACCATGAAAGAAAGTAATTTAAAAACTGTGTTTTAAAGAGATCACTGGAAAGAAACTGAAGGGTACATGAGCTACAGCAAGGGCAGACATTAAATTATCACTGGATTACTTGCACAGTCATTTATCTGAGGACTTTGACACACTGAAAGATGCTATGGCAGTGGGAAGAGTAAGAGACAGCTAATTATACATGTATACACACAAGGCATAATAGGGGAAAGAGGAATGAAGGATGGCATCTATACTCATGGCTAGCACAATAATAAACCCTCACATCCCCAATTTGCTTTTTGGTCATGGTGTTTCATGGAGCAATAGAAACCCTAAGCCATGGATGACCACAGTGAGTCAGCAAAGGAGGCACCGCTTATTGGTATAAGTGAAAGACACTGTGTGGGCTGCAGACTGAATTAGAAGTAAGGAGATGGGACAATGAGCTTAGTTCCTTCTCCAGAGGAATCATCCGGGATCAGGAAAGAGAATTATGTGCATGGCTGGAGCAATGCAGTAGATGCCTGGACTGTTTGTTTTCATGAACAGAAGGACTGGCAAAGTAGACTCCTAAGTAAGATGTTTCCAAGGACTACTGTATAGTGTTAAAATGGGGAAAGCTTTGGCACATGGAAATATTGATAGGAATGGTTCACCCAAGAAGGAAGGGGGAGTATACAGAAGATGGCCTAGGGGGATGCTTTACAAACATGTAAAGGTTTGAGCTGCAGAGCAGCAGTGGGGTGGACGCTGGAGAGCAGAATGGGACTTCTGTTGTGAGAACACAGGGATACAGGGCAAGCAGGTAGGTTTCTAAGTTTGATGAATGGAGTTAAGAGTGTGCTTCATAATGGCTTCTCCTTCCATTGTGAGTGGATGGAAGGGGGTTTAAAGTGAGAAGAACAGAAAGGGGAGACTGGAGAAAGTTACGTTCTGTAGTTAAGAGCAGCTAAAGGGAGGTATATCAAAATAGGGTGAGGAATGAAGAATAAAGAAAACACGAAAGAAGAAAGGGATGAAGAGTAGGATTGTGTCAGTCTGCCCAGACATCCATCTGGATATTCGCCAATAGAGTCCCTGTTAGGAAATGTGAAGAAACCATGTGGTCCCAATGGAGAATGTTGTCAGAAGATCATGGGACTTCGGTAATGGAAGGGACTTCGGTGATTTCCTAGTTCAATATCCTTGCTGTATAACCAGGAAAATACATGTCCAGATTGGTGACACCTCAGGTTATTAGCTGCAAAACCAAGAGTAATAATACTATCTCCTACCCAAGCTTCACTGGAGCCAGCCTCTACAGCCCCCACAGCCAGGATTCAGAAAAGCAGAGTCATTTCAATCCACCAAAGAGTTGACTGATGTGTTGAATATTGGAGAGCAAGCATCTCTGCGTTCACACAGAGCCCCTAGCCATTCCTGAAGGGCTTCTCCTCTAATCTATGCAAAATTTATCAGCATAGCTCTAATTCTTTTTCTGTAGGAGTTTCTGACTCATTGTTAGACCCAACAAGTTCTTACAGTGATTTAGCAGAATTCAGAAAGCCCACACAAGTAGGACTAGAACAAGCTCCCTGCTTTAATGGATTCAACCCCACAAGGATGGAATAGTTGCTAATTCACTAGGAAGTCCAAGTTCTCTTCTAAATGTCTCTACTACTTTGTTGGGCAATATCAGCCAAGCCAGGCTTCTCTCTGCTAATATATTACCATCTCCAGGTATACATGGTCCATGCTTTCAGAACACCTCAGGAATGCTTTCAAAGTTGGTGTTTGAGAGTGTCCTCAGCATGGAAAGGAAAAGTCTCCAAGCCCCCATGCTCTGCTATTTCTATGCATTGCATCTTTTGTCCCCACATCATAAAGGCTCCGGTTTCATTTTACAAATGGAAGAATTAAGCAAAGGTGACACACAGGCCAAGGAACACCAAAGCAACTCTATAATCCCCTAGAGGCCACTGGTAATAAAGCAGGGTTTCAAACTCAGCCATACAATGCTTTTCTATTTCACATAATGATACGAAGGTGTTCTTGAACAAAATAAAATATCAAATTATGTTCACAGGCTTTTGGGATTTGTTATTTATTTTTTATGGAGCATAACTGCAGTAACCCAGGCTCCCATGAAAGGTGTTGTCTCAATAGTGATAATGTCTGCCTATAAATTCAGCACACTCAAGAAGCAGGGTACCACCATTTGCTCAGGGCAGCTCGCAGACAAAGGCCTAGGTCATTGTTACCAGAGCATAATAGAGATTCCACCTTCTGTGAGAATGGAACATTCTGATGTTTTCTGTGCAGTGATGCTAATAATCACATGTTCTTGAGAATAGCAGGCCTCTGATATAGGACCAAAAGAGGACAAAAGAAAACTAATACATCATTAAGATGCTTGGAGGGACGCTCCTTTGGCAACTGCAAATGTGTTATCCTGAACCAATGTGAAGATAGGAATCAACTTAATTCGTTGTAAATGGTTTTGCACATTGACAAAATTGAGGACTGGAGACATTAAAACCTAGTTGGAATAGACTCTGTAGACAGAACTGTAAAGAAGCCAGAAACATAGAATTTTTTTAAGCTCTCAATACCCTGCAGCTGGTCCTACGGATACTTGTTAGTCTATAAGTTTTAATAATTATGTATAGTGAGTATTAAAAAAAAGAGTTGTTTTAAAGACTTAGTTTCAAAAATTTCCCCTGAAACTCATGTGTTTGGCAACTTGACCCGTTAATTAACATTCCAAAATCCTAGTCTATAATAGATGGAGAACATCTGGAGCGGCCATTAAGATACTATACTAGACTTACCAAAGCACTGCTCTAAAATTCTCTTCTTTTATTATCCATTTACATGTAGTGTAGTCTGGCTTTTTTTCATTATCTGCTCACTCATACAACCCCAATGTACTGATCCCAATGCCTTTGAGTATGTATAAGAGATGTTGGCCCCTCACAAACTGTCCATTTGTCCAACTGTGCACCCAAATATGAGATCCAAAGCAAAGATAAGGTTGAATCTATGGCCTCTTGGACTTCTCGGCAGTGTTGCGATGAAAGGCTCATAGATACAGGAAATGCACATGGTCATCTGCATTCCATGCCCTGCAACACATATTGGTATTGGAAATCATCAGAAACCAAGGGCAAAGGAGACTGCTTTAAAGAGAAAGGCAGTCTGGAAAGAGGGACAGAACTCAGAATGTCCCCTTTTGTTATATTGAAAGACAAAAAAAAAAGGATGGAGAGGATTCATACCTCCATCTCAAAGCCCAGCATCTCATTCCCCCAAGCAGATTCTACTTCTACTGGATTCTTAAAGACAGTGACAAGCTTCCCCATCACAAAAGAGGAAAAATGATAGCTCAGCTGCCTGTGGAGGAAAGATCTTCATGTTGGAAAAATTAACCCCAACACCCATGCCACATTCCAAAAACCACATTCAATAAGTTTGATTATGATTATGTCAGTGTTTCCTATGCATCAAGGTATGAGTCCATGAGGAAACCTAGGGCTCTGGGGCCCAAGAACAATGCAATAGATATTTCATAATCCCTTATGTTTAGCAAAAGAAAATTAATGGGAAAGGATCATTAAGGTGTGGTCCTTGATATTAAGGAGATCATAGGCCAGAAATATGAGTCAGACACTGTAGTGATAAGCAGTGGGCCATGTTCCTGCCATCCCACTCCTGGCCGCCTGGCCAGCTTATGCCCCAAAATAACAACACACAAATTGTATTCACTTAAACACTGCTTGGCCCATTAGCTACAGCCTCTTACTGGCTAACTCTCACATTTTGATTAACCCATATTTAGTAATGAATGTAGCACCACAAGGGGTGGCTTACCGGGAAAATTCTAGCCTACATCCATCTTGGGTAGAAGCTTCATTGCATCTGACTCACTTCCCTTCTTCCCAGCATCCTGTTCTGTCTACTCCACCCACCTATGTTCTGACCTATCAGGCCAAGGAGTTTCTTTATTAATTAACCAATGAAATCATCAGATAGATAGAAGACACACCTACATCAAGACACCTATCTCTTTTCTTTGTTTATAAGATTTATTTTCTTTTTTATTGATTTTATTGAGCTATACATTTTTCTCTCCTCCGCTCCCTGCCTCTTCCCTCACTTTCCACCCCCTCCCATGATCCCCATGCTCCCAATTTACTCAGGAGATCTTGTCTTTTTCTATTTCCCATGTAGATTAGATCCATGTATGTCTCTCTTAGTGTCTTCATTGTTGTCTAGGTTCTCTGGGATTGTGAATTGTAGGCTGGTTTTCTTTGCTTTATGTCTAAAAGCCACTCATTGGTGAAAACATATGATAATTGTCTTTCTGGGTCTGGGTTACCTCACTCAATATGACGTTTTCTAGATCCAGCTATTTGCCTGCAAATTTCAAGATGACATTATTTTTTTCCTGTGGTGTAGTATTCCACTGTGTAATTGTATCACATTTTCCTTATCCATTCTTCTGTCGAGGGGCATTTAGGTTGTTTCCAGGTTCTGGCTATGACAAACAATGCTGCTATGAACAGAGTTGAGCACATGTCCTTGTGGTACAATTGAGAATCCTTTGGATATATACCCAAAAGTGGTATTACTGGGTCTTGAAGGTTGTTTCCTAATTTTCTGAGAAATTGCCATACTGATATCCAAAGGTGCTGTACTAGCTTGCACTCCCACCAGCAATGCAGGAGTGTTCCCTTTACCCCACAACCTCTCCAGCATAAGTTGTCATCAGTGTTTTTGATCTTGGCCATTCTTGCAGGTGTAAGATGGAATCTCAGAGTTGTTTTGATTTGCATTTCTCTGATGGCTAAGGATGTTGAACATTTCCTTAAGTGTCTTTCAGCCATTTTAGATTTCTCTGTTGAAAGTTCTCTGTTTAGGTCTGTATTTCATTTTTTATTGAATTATTCATTCTTTTGATGACCAATTTCTTGGGTTCTTTGTATATTTTGAAGATCAGCTCTCTGTCTGCTGTGGGGTTGGTAAAGATATTTTCCCATTCTTAGGCTGTTGTTTTGTCTTGTTGACTGTGTCCTTTGCTTTACAGAGCTTTTCAGTTTCAGGAGGTCCTATTTATTGTTGTTTCTCTCAGCAGACACCTATCTTTAGAGATAAAAGACTGTATGAGTTAAGAGACATACAGTAAGATACATTCACTGTTGATGACCAAACAAAGAAACAAGTGCCTGATAAAGGGAGATACCAGAAAGGTTTCTTGAGAAACCAAACATGGTATCGCTATTCTATTTCTTTGTTTATGAACTGAAGATAATTGTCACACCTATGTCAGAGCATTGTGACATCACTGCCATTTATTACTCATTATCTCCTTTCTGCTGCGGAGAATGGTCTTGGAGGGTGGGAAACATCACATGGGTGATGGATGAGAGCAACTTGGAATCACAAAGAAAGGCAATATCTGATTTCATGGCCAAAGAGAAAATACCCAGAGATCTGAAGGTGGCAGAGCTAAGAGTATGCCCAGGGAACAGGAATCATTCTCTGGGTAGAAAAACAGAAACATCACATAGATGAGGCTTTCCAAAGAGTATGAAGAGGGCCTTGAATGTCAGTCTGGAGATTGGACAGCAACTCTTGGCATTTACCCAAGCTTCCATTATAAGAAATAAGGCAATCATCCAGATAATCTTAACCTGGCAAGGCTCACAGATGGACCAGTTCTGAGAGTGGTATCCCCACTCTGCTATTAGGCTGAATACAGTCTTCCAAGCATCAAAATTGCAAGTTTTCAATAGAAGCAGGCAAAGATATTGATCAGCACTTCCTTTTGTACCTTATGACTACTGGACTAGACAAATGTCAGTTGCATTTGTCTGAGAACCTCTGTCTCGGCCTCACTCAGCAGGATAAACATCAGACAGACTGAGCAATTCAAGTGCCAGAGAAAGCCTTTAGCTGTTGGTGCAGAGTACTTTGGAACAAGCACAAAACCCACTCCCAGGCTGACTTTTCTTTGCTGGGGAAAAAATAATAATTAGGAGACCCAACATCATCATGAAAGAGTCAAGAAATGAGTGGTAAGTGTCCATGAGAGTGAGTCTGTGCCCATGCTATCTGAGGAAGAAAGGGTCAGGGAAATCAGGAAGGTCTATAGTACCTGAAGAAGGGTTTCCAGAGACGAACAACAGGAGATGGAAAGACATCAACGAAGTGAGAAATCCCACTCATGTATTAATGAATGCATATCGAACACTTGCTATGTTCTGGATACTGCCCAGAGCTTAATAGCAGACATGGCAAAGTCCCCATCACACTATTGCATTTAAAAATAAATAAGGGAGACATGAAACAAATGCAAAAGAAAACAGTGAATATGTGATATACAATGTTAGACAGTAAGTACTTCGGAGGAAAATGATGTCAGGTCAAAGGAATAAAAATATACTATAGATTGAACAGTCAGGATGTCATTATTAATCTGCCAGGGATTCCCCCAACCAAATAAAACCTGCTGGTGGCTTGAACAACAGAGATTTATGTTCTCACAGTTCAGAAAGTTGGACATCCAGCATTAAATCCTTTACTTCCAAATATAATCTCATTTCTAGCTTCTGAGGCTGCAATTTCGACATATGAATTTAGAGAAGAAAGAGTAGGTCTACCCATAGCTGTCAGATTTGTTTGTCTGTCTGTTCTCTGTGGCAGTGGGGATATTTGAACAGAGACCTAAATGCCATGGTGGGATAAGATTGTGGGGTGGCTAGGAAAGTGAAGGCAGCTAGCAGGAGGCGACACTGGGGAGGTAATCAGAGGTCAACACAATGCATGACTTAGAAGCCACATCAAGTCAAAGTTTGGGGACTTGGGCAAAGAACGATTTAGATGGTTTTGATCAGGTCAGTTATGGTCTGACCTGTATCTAAGACCAGTGCTCTGGATTCTAAGTGAGAGTATGAACGAAGGGTGGTACCAACTCCGCAACTGTAATAAATCAAGTATGGTGGTCCACCCAAGCGTAGAGAGCAGTAGGAGGATTTCTAGTCCACGTTCTCTCCTCAGCATCCAACCAAGTATTAAACGATTGACCTCAGATAGAATTAGAATCATCTTCACCATTCTGCCCTTCAAGAAGAGAAGGCCACGGGCAGGAGACATGGACTAGTAGTTAAGTGTGTTGGTTGTTCTTGCAGAAGTCCCAGCACGAACAAGAAGATTCACATCTGTAATTAAAAGTCTGTGGAATCCTATGTTCTCTTTGGAGCTTGACTGGGCATCAGATATGCACGTGGTATGCTTATATACATTCAGATAAGGCACTCAGAGCATGTAAAGTAGAAAATAAGTAAATCTTATTTTAAAAAAGTTCAAGTCAACAACTGACTCACTAAAGAGCTAAACTGCAGACATTCTGTGTGAACTCCAATCTTAAATCACCTCAATTTCTAAATCTTAAACCATTTCTTTAGATGTGCACTGCTACAAACTGAGTATGTATCACATTCCCCTCAAAAGAATCTGTTGAAAATTCCATTCCCAGAGTGATGGGATCTGGAAATGGAACTTTTGTTATGTGTTCTAGTTTCCTTTCTATGGTGATAAAAAAAAAAAAAAAAAAAAAAAAAAAAAAAAAAAAAAAAAAAAAAACCTGACCCTAAGCAACAAAGGAAAGGAAAGGCTTTGTTTGGATTTTACTTCTAGGTCATGGTCCACCACTGAGGGACACCAGAGCATGAATTCAAGCAGAGCTGGCTGCCTCTCTCAGGTTCATGCTCAACTAGCTTCCTTAAGTAGCCCACAACTACCTGCCCAGGGAATGGTGCCGCCCACAGTGAGCTAGTGCATTAATTAACTGTTGAGACAACTTCCCCAAAGGCACACCAATCTAGGTCACTCCGATCCAGGGCAATCCCTTAATTTATGACTCCCTCTTCTCAGGTGACTCTTAGCTGTGTAAAGCTGACAATTAGCACTAACTAGGTCAATAGGAATATTAGCTATTATTCTCATTATTATGGTCAAATACCTGAGGAGAAGCAAGTTAGAGGCAAATAGATTTACTCTACCTTATAATTCAATGGGATAAAGTCCATCATGGTGGAAGGGACTAGCAGTGAAGAACTTGGAAAGTCAAAAGGAAATTGGACCATGACCCACTGCCTTCAGTGAGCATCCACTTCTTAAAGGTTGTACAGATTAAAACAGAACTATAAGTCAAAGACAACGTGTTCCCATACATCAAACCATGAGGGGTGTTTCACACTCAAACCACAGTATCCACATTCACCCCTGGTCCCTGCTGACTCAAGTCTATCTCATAATGCAAAATACATTCATTCCAACTTCAAACGTCCCCGCAATTTTTGGTAATGTCAACACTTTTCAAAAGTTCAAAATCTTTCTTGAGACTTAAGGCAAGCTCTTGGCTGTGAGATCCTGCAAAGCCAAAAAATCAAATTACATAATTCTAATATGAAATGTCACAGATTAAATATTTCTATACCAAAGTGGAATAATGGGGCCACAGCAGGAAAGACCAGATCAAAGCAAGACCAAAATGCAGCAGTGCAAACAACAAATCCACAGTTCCATGTCCTGCATATGGAGTTTGTGACAGGATCATCTGGGCCCCAGAAGATTTGGGTAGCCCTGTTCTTTCAGCTCTGGTGTATATAGCACACCATATACGGGGTTTTCTTGGGGACCACCAGCTCCCCAGTAAATTACAAAGAGGCTTATTACTAATTATAAATGCTCGGTTTGTAGCTTAGGCTTATTATTAAGTAGCTCTTAGAATTCAAATTAACCCATATTTCTCATCTATGTACTACCACATGGCTTGGTAACTTTTTTCAGCATCTCCTTCTTCCTCTGCCTCTCCTAGAGACTCCCACCCCCCTCTTCCCAGCATTCTCTTAGTCTGGCCCTCCCACCTAACATCTTCCTGTCTAGCTATTGGCCAGTTGACTTTTTATTAAGCCAATGAGAGCAAAACATCTTTCACAATGTACAAAAGGATTATTCCACAGCAGCACACAAAGCCTCCCTTTGAGGCCAGTTCTGCCGTAATCCCTCAGCTTTCCAAGGCAGATGTCTCATGGTCTTGGCATCCCTAATATCTTCGGGAATCCGCTATAACTTCATCTTTGCAATTTCACACAACAGTCTCTTGATGTCTCTTTGCAGAGAATCCAATCTTGCCACGCATTATCCGGCCTCAATAGCTCTCTGAAACTTCATGATGTGTTAGTTGATGAACCTGAAAATGCTTTCCTAATCAATGTATTCTGAACATGGAGCCCCTTCACCCTCCTTCTCATTTCAGGTACATTTGTAGTTTAACAAATTAGAGGCATCAGTGAGTATGGGGTCCTACCCTCCTGGCATCTTTTCTCTCTGTCCTATATAGAACAAATTTCTCTTTAACCGTTATAACCTTTTTATCAACATGCTTTTGGGCTGCAACTTTAAACTTTCATGAACTACAACAAACTACAGATTTTTACATTTTCTGTTCCAACTTCATTTTTTCTATGGTATACCTGAATCAAAACGGTGAGCAATAACCATTCCATAGCCTTATTGCTACCCTGCCTTAAAATCTTCCCCCACTACACACACTAGTCCATTATTTTAAATTCAACATCATTCAAGCTCTCAGGACTTGAATTGGTTTCTTGAATAAACTAGCCACAGATTCTTCGCTAGCATCTATACAGAATAACCTCTAGTTTATTTCCCTATAGAATCCTTGTTCCTATGAAATCTCAAGAGCCTGGCCAACACCGCCTGAATTCCTTCAGTTTCCAGACTCCCATTGAAATAGTCCACTGACTATTTGAGGGCCTAGCCCAAAATTCCAAACTCTTCAATGTTCCCTCTTTAAATAAGTCCCAAAGACCTAAGAACCACATGGGGAGATGGTGGTTATTAAGCAATAGGCCACTTTCCAGCACCAAGTTTCTGCAGTAGATTTTTTTCTAAGTGCTGTGGCCACATTCTGACAGGAAGCAAACTAAAGGCATGATGGTTTATTCTGGCTTGCAGTTTGACAGGATTCATTGCAAGATGGTAGGGAATCATGCAGACAAGAGTCAGCTGGTAGCCTTTTATCAGAAGTCAGGAAGCAGTGGGTGAACAAGAGATGAGAAGAGTTATACATCTCAAGGTCCACCCTCAGTGACCCACTTCTTTCAGTGAGCCTCCACTTCTTAATGGTTCCACAACCATCCCTGTATTGCCATCTGGGGATCAAGTGCTCAGATGCATAAGCCTATGGAAGATATTTTAGCTTCAAAACACAATAGTAGGTAGTTACTTCATGAGGGTAGGGTCCTCATGATTGGGATCAGAACTGTAGAAGGAGGCTTGAGAAAAATTTGTGAAAGATTCATTGTAACTCCTTCCCTCCCTCTTTTCCTCCTTCCCTCCTCCCTCCTCCCTCCTCCCTCCCTCCCTCCTCCCCCTTCCTCCCCCCCCCCCTCTCTCTCTCTCTCTCTCTCTTTCTCTCTTTCTCTCTCTGTCTCTGTGTGTGTGTCTGTGTGTGTCTCTCTGTGTGTGTATGTGTGTGCGTGTGAGAGAGAGAGAGAGAGAGAGAGAGAGAGAGAGAGAGAGAGAGAATACATTAAGATGACAATCATTCCAAATAAGTAATAGAATCCTTAGCACCCTAATTTTAAATTTCATAGCTTCTGGACTAGTGAAAACAGATGTTTATTGTTAAATCCACCAGAAATATTCTATTTTTATTATGGAAATCCAAACTGAGCAGGACACCTATCAACTTCACTCAGTTAATGGTAAGATAGACAAAGGGTGTATGCGGCCTTCCTCTTGATTTGAAGCAACCTCTGTGATTTAAAAGCATAGCAAAGCAAACATTTCCACTGTCAACTCTTAATTCGGCACTATCAGAGCAGAAAATTTGTGGGTAATTCAAATACCTAATTTTTTCTATTGCATTAAACAGACTTCCCCATCCTTTCAATGTATTTATCTCTCTTGACCTATTTTATGTCAATATGTTAAAATTGTCATTCAAGCATAAGGAACAGTAAATGTCTCTTGCCAATAAACAATTCAACCTGAATAATTCCTCTGACAAATTTCTAGCATTTGGCATTCTTTAGACACAATAATCAACATAATTCACAGTTGGGTAGAATTTCCTAATTTTTAGCTTACCAATCATTTTTCCTATTTACTGCCCAGCACTGATCAAGGGACTCATAGGCCTGTCTTCCTCTTTGTGCTAATGGGGTTCCTGTTGGTGACAGAAGGTTCAGCCTTTAAACAAGATGGTTCATCTCCACAGCGACGGCCATACCTCTTTCCTTGCTGAAGTTAGCATTTAAGAGCAAACAGAACCTATGTTTGGTCTCAATATCCTGACCTTTCTTCTGGTTCTGAAATCTATTCATTGTGAATCAGTTGAGCCACATGGCTATTTCAACCTCTGCCTCTGATGAGGCATCCTAAGGTATTCTGTGGGAGTGAGGGGCAGCCAGCTGAAGGAAGCCATGATACTCTAGCCAGTTTCCCCAGTGGCTTGTCTACCTACCTAGCAACTATCTTTTTTATATTGCATTCAACACCAGTGAAATGACTTTGGAATTTGGAATTAATAGTTACATTATATAAACAAAAAACTCTGAAACCCAAGGGAAAATAATTTTAATATCCAGAAAGAAATTAGCCAATTGACTCGAACACAATTAAGAAAAGATGAGAATAATTATAATTGGGCCATATTAGAGGTGCTTTCTTTAGATTATTTTTTCTGTGTACCTGTATGTGCCTGTATGAGTTTATGTCCACCAAAGGCATACAGTTGCCTTCAGAGGTCAGAAAAGGACATTGTATCCTCTGGAACTAGAGGGAAAGGCACTTGTGAGCCACCCAGTGTGCATGCTGGAAAGAGAACCAGAGTCTTCTGCAAAGCTGTATGTAGTTTTAACCACTAAGTCATTGCTCTGGGCCCTGGGATTCCTTTGGATTTTGACTATAATATGTTTAAATTCCTTTGTTTTTAATTAAAAATTCACAGTCTCAACTGAATAGGGTTAAATATTTTTCTTGAGTGCCCAGGGTTAACTTGAACATACCTTATCTTCAATGATGAGGGTTATATGACTATCACCCTAAGAGTATGGCAATTATGACACAGACCAATCTCCATTGAGAAGATTTTGTTGTTAATGAAAATCTAGTCAATTTGGGGACAAAAACAGTTTGGTATAAAAATTTAAATGACTGGAAAATGTCTCTACCCAATTAGTTTATGGTGCTATGACTATTTACCTAGTAGATAAGCGTCCTTACAACAGTTATTTACACTGGCGTTTATTATGTTAAAAAATCACACTTTCTATATTTGATCATCATGGAAATGAAGTTTAGGGAAACCGTAGGGAAGTTTTCCACACACAGAAATAATCAATAGGCTTATACACAGGATGTAGGGATATAGCAATCACACTTGGCAACCTATAAGTTTTAATGGTTCTGTTTAAACTCAAAATAAAATTCATGGGCTGAGAGCTGATCTGCAATGTCTGAAAAGGCATCTAGGAATAATTGAAACCTAGATGAAATGGCAGACATTTGGTCAGTTCACCTTGCAAGGCAATTTGGACTCTGGTGAAATTTGTAACATAAAACTTTAAAAATTTGAGCTTTTGAGAACAGGGGAGGAAATGTCATTTTGAAATGACTTCTACTTCAGTGTTTCCACTAGGGCCTTGTTTTATTCAATCTTTATTTGCTTAATGAACGTTTCATGGTTCTGTGTGTCAGGAATGTCTCCTGCCTTCACAGCCTAACTTTATGATTAGATAAATTCAGGCCAGTCAGTAAGAAAATCACGCACATGTTAAAGTAAAATGGCAGCCTCTGCACTCGACCAGGGCTTAATAGACCCACACTGCATTAGCCCACTTGTCTATTCCATGTTATGGGTTGAAACTCGGAGTTTCAGGTAAGACGAATGGATTTTGTAGGGGGGCAGATACAGGTCTTTGGGGAACAGAGGGTGCAATGTGGTATTCTGAAGAGTAACAA
Organism: Arvicola amphibius; assembly: GCF_903992535.2. Lineage (NCBI taxonomy): Eukaryota > Metazoa > Chordata > Mammalia > Rodentia > Cricetidae > Arvicola > Arvicola amphibius. The sequence goes on from NC_052048.2 coordinate 92,571,565, forward strand.
TCTCAAGTACGCCCATGCCATAGCCTTGTCTATATTATTCTAAACTGCGAAACAGAATGTGTAGCAGAAGCTAAGATTGCAAAACATGAGACTGGGGAGGCTATCATGGGTGATCTGGTGGACCCAATCTAATTACAGAAGTCCTTGAAGGGAGTGAACCTCCTGCAGGGATGCTCAGATCAAGAAGGAGGCAGATCTGAGAGGTGCAATGGAGAAGCAGCAGCCACAAGCCAAGGAATTTGACAGCCTTTGGAAGCTAGAAAACAAGAGCCAACCCCTGATGGGATAGGATTTAAGGTGTCAACAGCTTCCGGAAATTGAACGCAGTGGGTCCACACTGTGATGTGAGCCTGATCAGTTCCATTCTGGACTTCCGAGCTACAAAATCATTTATTAGTAAGTGTTATTTAAAGCCATAGAACACTAATACATCAGGCTGGGCAACTAAAGGAAATACCAGTTTTCCTCACCTGTAAAATGAAGATAAAGGTATTGACAGGATTGTCACTAATTGGTCGTGATGATGACTGACATGTGATGTCTTCAATTCTGTGGCTGTCAATAGGCTACTTAAGCATAGGCTGCCTTGTTTTGTTGTGTTTTCTGTTTTTTAATGGATTCACTAAAGAACTTTTTAAAGGAGGAAGAAGAAATACTTTTTTTCCCAGTGCATAGAAGGCCCAAGCTTTTGTCCTAGGCCTGGTACCAACCAACAAGCTATCTCTAAGCTCAGGCAACACCTGCCCCCTCTCTGGGCTGCAGCTTTTCAAAAATGAGGGGTGTGAGCTAGAAGATTCATTGCTAAAGGCACCTCCTTCCCTGACACGGCTGAATAATATAAATGAAAACCATAAAACTTTTGCATTCAAGTATGAAGAAGAAAGGTATGATAACGAGGATTCAATTCAGTATTCAGAACTGAACAGCTTTCTGAGAAAGCAGCAGGCGTGTGCTAGCCACTTCCACAGCAGCTGCCCCCGGTCTGTGAGGAGTGTGGGAGATGTGCCCACCTTCAAAAACCTCCAGGACCCAAACTGCCTGGCATTCAGATCTCACAGGAAGCCCTAGGAAATCATCCCACCGTGATCCCAAGGATAACACCAGATGTCAATCAGGACACTTAGAGAATAACACAGAAATAAAAGCCCACATTTAGCTGTTCCTGCAGACCCTCTGCAATACAAAGCAACAAGTTATCCAAGAGGAGATCCAGTGAGGGCCCACCAGCTGTAGTGTAACAGAAACAGAGGCCTCGAGCCAGACCGATGACTCTTTGCAATGAGCACTTGAAAGTAAAGATACATGCACAAAGGGCTTAATGCATGACTCGCTGGATCCACTACAGCTTCCAGGACTAGATGTTTCCTCTTTTTCTCTCTTAAATTTATTTTATGCCGTGGGAGGTGCACGGACAGAGGGAGGATATGAAGGAACAGGGAATGAATCGGAGGAGATGCATGATATGAAAGACACAAAGAATTAATGAAAAGAAAGTTTTCTTAAAGCCCCACTTTGAAGCAGCTGCCAATTGACCAAACATCCGGAGCTATTCTCTGCTGCCGTCTCAGTGTAACTGGGGGAAATGGGTGGAAAAATCATGAGAGGAGAGGAGGAGTCTGGGCTCACTGAGTGGAAAAAAATTGTGGCTGAAGTGGAATATTTCTTTCCAGTTTATCAAAGGATAAACATTTCCCCATTGGGAATCTATGTCAGTCCCAAGCTCTGATGTAATGTGATCAGGTCCAAGCAAAAGTAACTTCCTCACTGTGAGCCTGGGATAGCTGAAGGGGTCCTGATGCTTCTGAGGGGAGGTCTTTCCACCTAAGCTTTCTCCCCCAGTCCACTCAAAACATTTTAACGTTGCTCCGTTGTTGCTTTTGAAAAAAAAAAAAAACACCACTAGAGCTCAGTTGTGCTATAGAGCAACAACATGGATCACGAGAGGAGGATTAAGATGGTGGGATATAGTGGAGCCTTTGGTCATTTATCACCACTTTGCCTACCCTGGAAAGGGCATGCCCTTCCACATCCCCGTTGTACTCAAATCTCTGAGCATCTTTCAAAGGAATCATAACTTTAATGAGCTGACCCTGGAGGGAGTTATAAACTAAGTCATTTTTATTCATAAGCAAAAGGAAATTATTTCGTAATATTAGTAAAAATGGATAACTTGGTTTTTTATTTTTTATTGATTTTTATTGAGCTCTACATTTTTCTCTGCTTTCCTCCCTGCCTCTACTCTCCCCTTCAACCTTCCCCCAAAGTCCCGATGCTCCAAACTTACTCAGGAGATCTTGTCTTTTTCTACTTCCCATGTAGATTAGATCCATGTATGTCTCTCTTAGTGTCCTCATTGTTGTCTTAAGTTCTCTGGGATTGTGATTTGTGGGCTGGTTTTCTTTGCTTTATGTTTGAAAACCACCTATGAGTGAGTACATGTGATAATTGTCTTTATGTGTCTGCTTTACCTCACTCAAAATGATGTTTTCTAGCTCCATCCATTTTCCTGCAAATTCAAGATGTTTTTTTTCTGCTGTGTAGTACTCCATTGTGTAAATGTACCACATTTTCCTTATCCATTCTTTGGTCAAAGGGCATTTAGGTTGTTTCCAGGTTCTGGATATGACAAACAATGCTGCTATGAACATATCCTTGAGAACATGTCCTTGTGGTACAATTGAGCATCCTTTGGATATATACCCAAAAGTGGTATTGCTGGGTCTTGGGGAAGGTTGTTTCCTAATTTTCTGAGACATCACCATACTGATATCCAAAGGGGCTGTACCAGCTTACACTCCCACCAGCAATGGAGAAGTGTTCCCTTTACCTCACAACCTCTCCAGCATAAGTTGTCATCGGTGTTTTTGATCTTGGTCATTCTTGCAGGTATAAGATGGAATCTCAGAGTTGTTTTGATTTGCATTTCTCTGATGACTAAGACCTCAACATAAAGCCAGCTACACTGAACCTCATAGAAGAGAAAGTGGGAAGTACACTTGAATGCATTGGCACAGGAGACCACTTCCTAAATAGAACCCCAGTAGCACTGACACTGAGAGAAACAATAAATGGAACTTCCTGAAACTGAGAAACTTCTGTAAAGCAAAGGAAACAGTCAACAAGATAAAACAACAGCCTACAGAATGGGAAAAGATCTTCACTAACCCCACATCAGACAGAGGTTTGATCTCCAAAATATACAAAGAACTCAAGAAGTTTGTCATCAAAATAACAAATAATCCAAAAAAAAAATGGAGTACAGACCTAAACAGAGAACTCTCCACAGAGGAATCTCAAATGGCTGAAAGACACTTAAGGAAATGTTCAGCATCCTTAGTCATCAGAGAAATGCAAATCAAAACAACTCTGGGGAACATGTTTTTAATCATACAATTGTTTGTTTGTTTGGCTTTTCGAGACAGGATTTCTCTGTAGCTTTGGAACCTGTCCTGGAACTAGCTCTTGTAGACCAGCCTGGCCTTGAACTCACAGAGATCCAGCTGCCTCTGCCTCCCAAGTGCTGGAATTAAAGGCACGAGCCACCACTGCCCAGCTCTTTATTTATTTTCTGATATGTACCTAGTGAGTTCTAGGCATTTCCACCCATTATTTTCTCTCATCCCCACCCCCTCTTCTGCTGAACCCTTTCTTCTCAGTAAGTCCCCTCCACATTTCATTTGCATTTTTATAACTATCAGATTCGTTCTTTGACAACTGAACCCGTACACCATGCACTCTGTTACTCTAACCGCCCAGCCACTCCAGACATCCTCCCACCCACATTTTGAAAATATTTCTTCATGATGTTCAGTGGAGCAGGACTGGAGTGGGTAATACTATTGCCCGAACCTCAGAGAAGTCGAGTGACTTGCCCAAGCTCACAGAACCATCAAATCACAGACCCAAACTTCAATTTCAGATTTGAGTAACGACAAATCCTAGATTACTCTCAACCTACTTGTCTAATTTCTTTTTGTTTTCTTGATCAGTCCATCCAAATGAGAAATGAGTTGCTTCCACATCTGTATCTCGGTTTTCTCGTGTATAAAACTGGAGCAACAACGGTGCTTTTCTCACAATGTATTCATGAGGCTTAAATAAGACAGTTCAGAAGTCTTTAGACATGATTCCTAGCGTTTCAAGAGCAGTTAGTGGGAACTAGTCCCACTGACAATGACCACAGCCCTGATGGCTGTGAGCTAGTGACCACTTCAACCTCAAAAGGCAGGAGATCTTGGTCAAGATATACCCACTACTGATGGAAGGGCACAATTGAATCCTTGACTTTGGCTCATAATTCAACTCTTTGCTAGGTTCCCAATGTGGTTGCTTCATACTGGAAATCACCAGGATCCATAAGAAGCCCTTTGAGAAGGAAGAAACAGAGAGAAAGACCAGGAAATCACTCCCAGGGCAGATAACGGATCCGCGGCTGGGCCTTACCAGCCCTCATCCGCAAGCTGCAGGATCTAAATCCATGGCTCCTGGGAGGCTGGAGCAGACATGGCACTTCTTGCAGAGTTAAAGCCTTTAGGGTTCTGTAGGCCATCACTGAGTCCCAAAGTCATGCTTTGGATCTCATCTGCTCACTTCCAGCCAGCTTTCCATTTGTGCTGTTTGGCTGAGCAGCTCCAGAGTTTCAGAGTTTCAGAGACTGGAATGTGTATATTATTGTAATGCCTTTAGACCCAGAAGCATTTCTTAATGGGAGACTGAAGGCTGGCAGTTGCTAAGAGGTGTACATGGCTCCCATAGGCCTGCTTTGGATTAGTACCCTGTGTGCTTTAAATGCCATCAATATGCCCTGCAGTCGATAATTTGACTGACATGATCTGGAAAGGTTTGGGACATTAATACTCTCCATCCAAAAAAAAAAAAAAAACAGTTTATGTAAGGTCTTTGGGAAACAGAAGAATCCCCCTCCTCGTTTTCTAAAATACCGTGCTTTCTTTACAGCAACTCCTAGTTTTTGTAAGATTTAGATCATAATATCACTCAAAGTCTTGGGTGCCAGGAGCCTAATTCTCAGAGTGGCACTAATTGCAAATGCAAATGGTGGGGCCTTTAACAACTATCTCTACAGAAACACAAACATCACGTGTTCTCACTCTTCTGAGGCTTCTTGCTCCAAACCTTCAGATGGGAATGCACACCCTTGAGTAACTGCAGAACCAGGAAAGTACAAAGGCACCACTGCCAAGGTGGGAGCAATAGACAAGAGAGAGCACCAGGGCAAGTGATCTATGGGGACATGGGGAAGTCTGGGGGCTCAAATAAAGGGAGGGAGATTAGTACAGAAAAAAAAGAGGAGGGCAAAATAATACTAACGATGTCTGAAAAAGTCATAGGAATCATACTATTAACTATCTTCTAAAACATATAATACATATAAATCCGTGTATAAACACACAATTTAAATAAAGTTTCACCATAAGGGCTGACAATGCTCCTTCTAAGAGCCAAAGACCATATAAACAAAAGCCTCAAGACCAAGCATGCAAAACCCTGTTTTTTAATCGGGGTTACCTAGGAGACAGACTCTCAAAACATTACAAGCTACTGCTACTACCCTTGGTTACCTCCTACCTCATAGGTGAAAGGTATATCCTTATTGTTCTGGAGGAAGCCTCACCCCAGCCCTTGGCATCCATATACCCAAAGAGTCTGGAATGTTCTGGTGCAAACTCCACCTTAAAGCACCTCCCCCATCTCTCTCCAAACCCTACCCATCTCAGAAAGCCCACCTCATGATGACCCCTCCCCCAGAGATGCTCAAGACTGCTCCCACAGGGTACTTAAACTGCCTCCCAGAAAAACAGACGTATGGTTTTCCAGTCTCTTTCCCTTTTCCTCTGGGGGGGGGGGGCTGGAAAATCATCCAGGAGCATTTTATCCATTAAACCCGGGTTTTTTCTAATTTGGTTTGATTTGATCTGATCTGGATTGATACGCTGGCAGAGAGGCTTATGGGGTACAGAAACTTTTCAACTATTGATGAGCATACCATGTACTTTAGATACAGGGCTCAGAGGCCCCAGAGCTGGAACTGACCTAAATGCCCCTCTTAGAGGACTAGCTGTCATGGTACCAGAGGTGACAAGCAAGCTTCCCAATGAGGAAAGCAACCAACAGTTTTACTCAGCTATGATGCCTGTAAACCACAAAAATAACCAGCATAGCATGATTAGTTTCAGAGTGCAGTAGTGGCATACACACATTGGTGGTAACCAACAGCTCTCTGATTGGATTTAAGACCTTCTCAACAAGAGAGAAATCATGTCTGGTAGTGGAAACATAACCAACTCCCCAGAGCTAGTGAAGTCATAGATCTTGGAGGATAACCTACAACCACTACTTTACTAAACCAGTATAATCCCTATGTACATTTCAAATATGTGTCCTGAGAATCACAGATAAATGTAGTCCTTAGACCTCATCAAGGAACTTCTCTTGGCAACAGATGGAGACTATTATAGAAAACCACAACCAATCAAAAGGCAGAGTTGTGGAATTCAGACGCAACTGATATATTTACAATACAATTCCTATACCTAAGCTCAGGGAACATTGTTGAAGATGGGGTGAAAGACTGTAAGAGGAACAGGAAGTTCTCTGTGTGATTGGGTCTCCTAGGAACATCAGAAGCTACATTCATAACGTCTCATCAACATGACTTCCTCGTATTCCTATACAAGGATAGCAACAATAGACATGCTGACATGGGCGGAGGGAAACTCACAAAGCCTCAACCCTTCACAAAGAACAGGCAACAAGGGGATGCTGAGAGTGGGAGAAATAGTCTTCCCAGGGAACAGCACAGCCATTGGTTATCCAGTACCAAATGGTCTGACCTGAAAACACATACACACAAGTAGCATTATACAGACTGGGCAGATTGTTTTGTGTATTTAAAATGTGTGTGTGTGTGTGACATTTGATGAAAAAAAGGCCATGAATTTTAAAATAGGACAAATGGGGGGGGGGGGTAATTTGGGAAGGTCTTGAGTGAGGAAAGAAAAAAAGGTAATGATACAATTGTATTATATATAATATAGAGAGACTAAATTGTAAAAAGAGGTTGGATCCATTGAGAGGCATTTGGGTCACTAAAGGCTTCTTCTTGAAGGGCACTGTAGGAGCCCAGACTTTTCCTCATTCTCCTTTGCATCCTGGTCATGAGGTGAACCATTTCGCTCTGTTATGGAGTCCTTTTATGATAGACTGTGCTGCCCTTGTACCCCAAACAGGCCAATTGAGCATGGACTGGAATCTCCAAAAGTGTGAACCAGCATAAACCTTTCTCTTCTGCGTGTTTGTGTGTGCATATGTTCACACATGTTTATGTAGAGACGCATGTGCGTGAGGCCAACGGACAACCTTGACTATCGCTCCTCAGGTTTCATCCATCTTGTTTTTAACAAGTTTTCTTACTGACCTAGAACTAGTCAAGTAAGAGTCTCAGGGATCTGCCTGCCCATCTCTACCTCCCCAGCATTAAAATTACTATAATATGGCACCACACCTGGAATTTATGTGGTTTTTCAGGAGATCAAACCCAGGTCCTTATGCTTACAAGGAAACCCTTTCTCCCTAGAAGATAATTATTTCAGAAATGGTCACAGTAATGGAAAGCTGGATGACACATTCATCAAATGTAGGAAGAGCTATTGGAACCCATATATCGACCAGAGCCACTTTGATTTAGGAGTTCTAAATCAAATTGGCATTGGTCTCTACTTTATCCTGGGGAAGTCTAATTTCCTGACGAAGATACCTATGAGACCTATGAGACCTGGTTAACGTCCACATCGTCTCTATTTCTCTTTCCTTATTATCCCTACTTCACCACCCTCCCCCATGACACTTGCTACTCTGAACTCCAGCCTTCTCTTCTCTCCTACCCACCCATCCAAAATACAATGTCATTTTTCCCTTATTTTCTCAACATTGACCTCTTGGGGCAGTAGTGCATAGGGACACTGTCTTGAATTTTAGAGCTATTAAGCAGAAAATAGTGCATATTATAGAACAGTAAACTCAAGATAAAAATTCATCTGTATAAAAGAATGTTTGTATGAAAATGTCCTTACATGAGACAGTACCATGTACAATGACTATACACAATGAAAAATAAAATCAATAAGGGTCTCACTCTTCAAATATCTTCCTGGCAAATGTTTTATCTGGGATTCTTCATTGGTCAGAGTAGTATGAAATTCTTACCTCATGTAGCATGTAGTCACCTGTGATGGGACAATCTGGAGTCCCACCAATGTCTTATGCAAGGAATAAAGTTTTCTCTCGGTTATACCCTCTCATACCTCTCTAACCCAGGTATATTAGAATTCGCTAGAAGAGTGGTTCTCAACCTGTGGGTCATGACTCCATTGGCAAACCTCTATCTCCAAAAATATTTCCATTATGAATCAAAACTGTAGCAAAATTGCAGTTGTGAAGTAGCAACGAAAATAATTTCATGGTTGGGGGTCAGCACAACATGAGGAACTGCATTAAAGAGTTACAGCGTTAGGGAGGTTGAGAACCACTGCTTCAGATAAAAACAGGTCCAACTCACAGCTGCTTCAGTGGTAAGGCTGGCAGTCCCAATCTGACACTGAAAGCCTAGAGGATTCCTGGTATTTGATACATGCTGTAAATCTGAAGAAGCTGGGCTCTGGTGTCAGTGAAAGACAGCTGGCAGAAGCAACAACTGAACAGATGAACACCCAGTGAGACACAAAGGCAAGCAGGAAAACCAGAGAAAACTTTCCACCACCACCACCACCCTTGGCCTTCTTTATATCTGAGGCAATACATAAGGTGCCATCCACATTTAGTGGGAAACTTTCCCCCCTTTAAATATTTTAACGATGAAAAGCTTCCATGCGTGTGTCTGAAGGGTTGTTTCTGCATCGATTCCAGATCTAGTCACCTTGATAACCAAGCTTCATTAATCATCACACCATGGAATCAAAAATGCACACTTGTCCATGCAGGTGTTTTGAGCATTCCTCTTAGAGAGAAGAATTCGAATGTCCTAAGGTGTCAGTCAGTGCAACAAGAAGCTGCACTGTGCATGTAAGAAGCTGTGAACTAGAGATTGGAAGGTTTAAATTCGAATCCTGGACCTGCTCTTTCCTGGGAGATTTTTTGTTGTTATTTTGTTGGTGTGGGTGATGGTGGTGGTGATTTGCTTTGTTTAGTTTTTGTGGTGTTTGGGATGGGGTCCAGGGCTTTACACAGTCTAGGCATGAATTCAAGAACTAAACTACAACACCAGCTCTGTTATGGTTTATGACTCACTGAATTTCCTTGAGCATGCCCCTTTCTCAGAAAAGATGTGTGTGTGTGTGTGAGTGTGTGTGTGTGTGTGTGTGTGTGTGTGTGTTTCAAGAGATCAAACCCAAGTCTTTATGCTTACAACCCTTTCTCCCTAGAAGATAATTATTTCAGAAATGGTTACAGTAATGGGAAGCTGGATGGCACATTCATCAAATGTAGGAAGAGCTATTGGAACCCAAACATCTATCTATTAGAGCCACCTTGATTTGGGAGTTCTAAATCAAGTTGTGTGTTGAGTTCTTTCTCAGGCTTAAAATAGAGCAAGCAAGACTATGGATATGGGTGCTAAATCATGGTGATAATCCAAAACCCATTGTGATGTGCCAGAGTTGTACAATGCTTTTCACCAAGATAAACATCCTAGAGGGAAGCACCTTAAGACTCAGGAAGTAGACAACTCAACAGCTTCAAGAAGTCCCTGAAGCTGACCAAATTCACTAACCCCTTCTCTCCCCAAGCTTATATAAATAGTAAAGATATCTGAGAGATTCTCACAAAAGACAAGCTGCCTGGAAGGAGCAGAGACCAATCACACAGGCTGGGTGGAACCACAACCATGGCACACACTCTTGCATGGATTTTACATGTTCCTGGTCTTGTTTATGAGAAAAAGAGATTCAGCCAGGCTCCAGGTGGCCTGGAGGCCACAAGGGGTGAATTCCCATGGGCAGCAAAAGGCAGCTGGATGCTCTGGAGTGAGTAATGACTGCAATTTGGTCTTTAGAGGCTCTAAGGGCTTTAACAGAAAAAAATCATTTGAAAGCAAGGTATAAGATGAAAAGGAAGACCCAAGTTCTGGTTCTCAGATGAACTCAAGACTTAAGGAGCACTCCTTAAACTTGAAATTCAAAGACTTAGTTTGAAAATCTGATAAAACTTTATACCCTGTACATGGAACATGCTGCCCTGAGTGAGTTTCAAGAGGCTCAATGAATCTCTCCATCCATTCAGTTTTAGAATTTTGTTCCTTTCCTGATTTGACTCTTAGTGTCACCCTTTTGTGTCTGAAAGGATGTGTCTGCATTGATTTTTCCTGGATTCTTTCTATGTGTAGGTCATGATGATACTTTATGCAATACAAAAAATGTGAGTTCTGTCTCTGGTCCAGCTTCAGAACTAATTAAGGGAACAAAGAAAGTCTGAGGGTATAACTCAATAGATACAAGGCTTTCCTAAAATTCATGACACCCTGGGTTCGATCCCCAACAACTCACAAAACACAGATGAAGGCATACGCTTATGATCCTAGCACTCAGGTAGTAGATAGGGTCCAAAGTCCAAAGTCATCCTTATCTACACAGCAAGTTCAAGGACATCCTGAGCTGTTTGAAACCCTGTTTGGAAAAATAATGTTCAACTGAGGATGAAAATAAGACATAGATAAATATCAATGTGACATCTTTATGAATGACAAAGCTATTTGGGGTGATGTGGCTTGCAATGTATCAGTCATGAAGATCCTAGTACTCCCTGTCCCCATATTGGACCATGAGCCAGTACATAGAAAAATACGAAGCCTGTAGAACACACCCTTTCAATCAAGATTAGATCTGTGCAAGAAGAGAGACTGCCTGAGGGGTTTCCACCTGCTTAGGACTTTTGATACATCCTCTCTACCTGAACAAGAGCATGTACAATAATACCCCACCTCTCTCAATAAGGAACTTCCTTGACTTCTCAATAGAAAAAAATCCTGGAGCAAAAGAACAAGACTAATTGTAGTAAATCCTTCCTTCTTAGAGGAGTCAGGCATAGAAGCATTTACTCTAAGGAAGCACTTTCTTTTTTTTTTTTTTTTTTTTTTTTTGATTTTTCGAGACAGGGTTTCTCTGTGGCTTTGGAGCCTGTCCTGGAACTAGCTCTTGTAGACCAGGCTGGCCTCGAACTCACAGAGATCCACCTGCCTCTGCCTCCCGAGTGCTGGGATTAAAGGTGTGCGCCACCACCGCCCGGCTAAGGAAGCACTTTCTATTTTCCATTCACTTGGTCAATTACGCAACAGATAGACACTGGGCTTCTAATATGGTGCCAATTGCTGTGCTGACTGGAGGGCTGGAACAGTGGCATGGATCCTGGAATATCTGTCAGGAGAATGAGAGAGACACAGGGCCATTAACCCCACTAATGCTGCATGGCTCACACTGTCCTAAGCAATGGATAAAGGCTGTCTGATACTATGAACATAGAGAGCAGGTGAAAGTCAGTAAAAGAAGCATTCCCAGGTAAAACCCTAGAAGACAGGAATCAACTGTTATCCCTCAATTTGTCATGTAGAAAAGCCATTCAGTCTGAGAGTTTGATAATATCTGCCTTCCGCTTCATCTCCACATCAATGACTCCCTAAATCTCAAACACTGGATCTGACATGCTGACCTTTCGTGGGATATTTATGAGGTGTGATGAGTGACTAGCCCACAGTGTACTCCTAAAAATGCTCCGCCAATATCATGTAACAAGGAGGTGGTAGGATTCTGCTACAACCATTGAATTATGCAGGTCCTGGAGAGATCTTCATTCCATAGACAAACCAGAATATAAGCCCAGAGAAGCACCACATGGACAAATAATATTGAGAGACATGTGTATTTAATAAATAAACAACACAGATGGTAATGAGTTATGACTGGCTATTGAATAATCCATGATTATAAAGTTGAATAACATAGGAAATTGAAGACTGACGCTAAAAAGAAATCCCACACTAGCTCAGAATTGAGGATAATTAAGGGTTATTTATTAGGGGCAGATTCACAGATCACAGTCCTCAGCTCGAACAGAGAACAGCAACTGAATCCAGCAGCCAGAAGAGAGAGTTAGCACATGCTTTACATTGGCATTTATAGTATAAGAGGCCAGGCCCAAGTGGGCTAGTAACTTAAAGGCTACTGCCTGAAGGATTTCCTACAGCAAGAAATAATTGGGAATTTCTATAGTTTGGACCTTGGAATGTTCCACCAAATGGCTGGATATGAAAGACTTCATCTCCAGGGTAGACTCTTGAGGTATGGTACAGCATTCAGATTAAGGAGCCTTGAGAAGTGCTCTGAGCTTTTGGAGGAGGCTGGGTATTTACATAAGATTCCGAGACTCTTCCCCTTTCTGTTTTTTTAGTTTTCTGGACATGCAGTGAACAGTTTGTTCCACCTTGAGCTCCCTACCATTGCCACCCAGTACCTCACAAAAAAACCAGAGAACATAATGGTCCCACCTAATCATGGACTAAGCTTCTAAAACCATGACTCAAATTAAACATATGGTTTCTTTCTCTGGTGCTTTCTTATGGTGACCAAAGTTGGGCCCAAATGATTTTATGCCAATAGATCAACACAATTTAGAACTGTAAACCCATAGGCAATATAGATAAGAAGCTAAATCGAGGTCCGATGGAGGCTGCTCCATCGTGATTGGGTGCTCCTTTGCTAGCAAAGATGGCGGCCGCCTCTGCGGGCCGAGCGGTCGGGAGCGAGCTGGGGCTCCGTGAGATTCGCATCCACTTATGCCAGGGTTCTCCGGGCAGGCAGGGTGTGAGGGATTTCATACAGCAACGGTACATGGAGCTGAAGAAGGCGCACCCCGGCCTGCCCATTTTAATCCGCGAATGTTCGGAGGTGCAACCCAAACTCTGGGCCCGCTACGCTTTTGGCCAAGAGAAGAATGTGTCTCTGAACAACCTGAGTGCTGATGAGGTAACCAGAGCCGTGGAGAATGTGCTGAGCAAAGCCTGAAGTGTCTCCACTGAGGATTGAGCAAGGGCACCAGAACCTGGACTCTACTGGACTGAATACAGTGTGGGAAAACGTGCTCTTCTGTTCCTTATAAAGCTTATCGCTGTACAAAAAAAAAAAAAAAGAAGCTAAACTGATGCATGAAAATACCACCTGATTTTGAAATTCATCGATAATATTGCTAATCATAATTCTAAAAGTGATGCATCTTTGAATATATAAAAGAAATTCAAACTAGCTCCCCCACACCTCCTGTGAATAACAAAATCAAAGTTGGCAGAGAATTGAGAACAAGAAGCCTTGCCCAATTTGGGCTGAATGGCAGAAATGAGCAATCCCATAATTTGTAACCAGAAAAAGACAAAAGCAGTGAGCAGGTTGGAGGGCTGTGATGTCAAGTTATATGTATTAGAATTCAGAATGGGACCTTTGGCAATCATGTTAGCAGTAGCATTGATCCAAAAGGAAATTCCAAGGAGAAAGGGGAGCCATGGAACAGACTGGGTTTGGAAACTGAGTTGGCCGCATTGGCAGCTCCGTTTGATGGACGGTGTGCTGTGACACAGACTCTTGTTTGAACACTTGGCCTCCATCTGGTGGCCCTGTGCGGGAAGATGTGTAACCTTCCAAAGGCTGGAGCCCTGTTAGGATAGTGGTTCTCTCAGCCTGTGGGTCTTGACCCCTTGGCAGTCAAACATCCCCTTCACAGTGGTCATATATCAGATATTTACATTACAATTCGTAACAGTAGCAAAATTACAGTTATGAAGTAGCAACAAGAATAATTTGAGGGTTGGGGGTCGCCATACCATGAGGAACTGTCTTAACAGGTCACAGCATCAGGAAGGTTGAGAACCACTGTGTTAGAAGCAGTGGGCTCCTTGAAGCTTTATAGTCCAGCCCCATTTCCTGCTCACTTTCTGCTTTTTGAGGACAGACTCGGTGTGACCACCCATATTTCTAGGACCATGCCTACCTGCTGTTCTGTGATACACCCTCCCCATCATGATCTACATCCCGTTGGGATTGTAAAACAACCTGAGTCCTTTTCCATTCAAGTGTGTATTTTCCCACAGCAATGAGAAAGTAATCTAGATAACGGTGTCAATTGCAGGGCCCTTCCAGAAACCCTTGGAGTCTGCATTCCCACAACTGCATCTGTAATAGTTTTAAAAGAAAAGTTCAAGGGTGTCAGGTTGCACATATAATCTGATGAGATAGTGGAAAAGGACACAATTTGTCAAGCATGAAGCGCATATATGCAAACAAGCCTCGGGCTGCAATAGAGGGAAAAAATAGAGAAATGGCAGGTATTAAACATACTTCGGTACTCACAACTGTATCCAAAGCAATAAGAACATTGCTTTTTCTCTTTACCTTTTAGTAGGAAACATACAGACGCATGTAAAGTGGTGGAGAGGATAGTCAGGGTAAGGGCTAGAAGTGAAATCTGGTCAAAATCACAAAGTATTAGCTGAAAACTGATTTTAGGCCAGTAGTTGAGGGAAATACAGAATTCCAAACTGCATGCCCTTTGCTACCAAGTCGCTACTCTTATTGCTTTCATCTTTCATTTAGATTTCCTACTGTAGCTCCATATGACAAGTTTTAAGCTCAGGGACTGGCCAAGAGAATATGGTTTATAGCACCCCCAATACCACTAACGCAGCCGTTATTCAGAAGTAACAGTTGGGATATATTCTACCCTTATGATATAATAGGTTTTGAAAACAGAGTAATGCCCGATGATCAAACAGTTGGACTATTTTACAACCAGGGGATAAAAATATCTCTTAGATCCCTCCAAGAGGCTCCAAGAGTATATGTATTACTATATAATCTTTGTATCATAACTTGAAACTGTTTTACTATCTGAAAACATCAGAGGGTTTTAGTTTATCTATCATAGAACTAACAGGGCTCCTGTGAGCATGGACAATCTCCATCAAATTCGTAAAGTTTAGAAGGCAAAGAAATGCACTGATGTGTGTATGTAGACTTTGGCAGTCCATGGAGCTGCAGATCTCCACAGAATTTATAGAAATACATTTTACAGACAAACACATTTTCTTTGAATGACACAAAGACAAGGCCCTAGAGTATCCATTTTCTCCCTTTTGTGCAATCCACTTAAATCCTTTAAGACTTCCTTTAAGTGACCTCCAATTTATTCTTATACTAAACAATTATCATCAGGGTGCTTTGTTCATATCTACCTGGCAAGTAAAAGCTGTCTTTCCACGGGGGTCCGGGCTTAGGAAACCTAAGACCTGTGTTACCTTGCTACAGTGTAGTTTGTCATGAGCCACTTCTTCGCCCTAAGACAGAGTCTTTGTTCTTTTGATTTCCAATTCAGAAACTCCTCTGGATCAAGAGAGCAGTTGGTTTGGAAATTAGGAGGATTAAGTATGTGGTGTGTTGGATATATCTGAAAACAATGTCCTCAATATCCCACTTTTAGACACATTTTTGCCTTAAAAAGCAGCAGGCTAGAGAGCAGACAGAAGTAAACAAAGTTGCTGAATAAGGAATGATGGACACACGAAAAGAAGGAAGTGAAAGAAAGCAAAGAAAACAAATACAAATCAAGAGCAAAATCAAGACAAGCCGGCAATGAAAATGAACTTTAATGGGAACCAGTCTTTGGAAATCAACAATTTAAAACTGAATTCGCTGCAGATTAAATTAAAATCATAGAAATTTCTGAAAAGAATTCAGGATGCTTGAATTCGTGCATTAATGTCTTTGTTATCAGAAGTTTACTCTTCGGGGAGGGAGGGAGCAGCTGGGAAGGAGATATGGAGAAGGGGGAGGGGGAAGAAGAAAAGGGAAAGAAGAGCTCGAGCCAGGGCTGTGTGCACCCTGCGGCTGGACGGATGGATGTCTTCCTCTGACTCTCACCCAGATGTGGAATTAGCAGGAGTCCTACAGCCCAGAGGCCAGTGTCTGGGGTGGTTAGCTGTAGCAGCAGGCAGATGTTCCAGAAGCATAGAAATGATGTATCATCATTCCATCTGCATATAGAGAATTTTGCATCCAAGAAGAAACACGCTTCCAAGAAGCTCGAGGCAGTTTATGAAACTGAGTTCTAATCCATGACTAAGACGGGCATAGGAACAGACTGCTGGTAGAGCATAGTCTGAGTTGGCAGGCAGGAATTTTTTGAGAACTTTGGGAATATCTGTTTCCTTCTCTTTCCATGATCTTCTATAGGAAATCCCTTGTTAAGATTTGAGAGTATGGAGTAAACAATAATATAGAAAACAATGAAAGCTTTTTGTGAACAACAAAATAGAGGAACAGGACTTTCTTGTTTCTTTTCTACTCATAGTCTTTGAGTTTTCAGAAATCTTAGTTACAACAAAAAGTATCGAATGTGAACTTGCACAAAATGAGGGGGAAAGGTTTGAAAAGGAGTAAGCACTAGTTACATTCTACAAGCATAGGTCCCCCAATCATAGACTGTCCTAGGAAGCTGCTTGTTTGTCCCAGCTGCCCAGAGCCGAAATAGGTTAACTCATACATCTTAATTTAACCCATTGCTAGTAAGGGTTAAATAATGTCTGTGGCTTACCAGGTAAAGTTCTGACATCTGTCTCCACTGGGTTACATGGCTTCCTCTGACTCTACCTTCTTTCTCCCAGCATTCAGTGTAGTTTTCTCCGCCTAGCTAAGTTCTGCCTTGCTATAGATACAAAATGGTTTCTTTATTAATCAATGGTAATCACAGCATACAGAGAAGAATCCCACATCAATGGACAAAAAAAGCTCTTAATTGTCTGCATTAAACATGTATATATGTCCTCTTGTCATCATTCCTTAAATAATAAAAAGAAGACAACTCTCTATATAACCTTTGCACTGTCTTAGATCTTATGGATAACCTAGAGATTTTAGCAAAGCGTTCAGGAGAACAGGCATGGGCTAAATGTAACTGCTATGTCATTGTACGGATGAGAGAGAGTTGACTATCCATTGGACTTTAGTCTCCTACATTGAAGTCTGTAGAAGGAAGCGGCGGGCTGTGTCCCGCCACCCGGCTAGCTTTGCCCAAAATAATTACATGGAAACTGTATTCTTTTAAACACTGCCTGGCCCATTATCTGTAGCCTCTTATTGGTTAATTCTCACATCTTCCTTTAACCCATATTTAGTATTCCGTGTAGCACCACGAGGTGTGGCTTACCAGGAGAGATCTTAACCTGCGTCCATCTCGGAGAGGAGAATCATGGAGAGTGCCTGAAACGTCTCCCCACTGCCTGCTACCCCTTTTCCCACAATTCTGTTCTGTCTACTCCGCCTACCTAATTTTCTGTCTCTTAAAGGGCCAAGGCAGTTTTCTTTATTAATTAACCAATGAAAGTAACATAGACAGATAACTCTCCTCCATCAGAAGTCTGTCCAAGTTAGCTTTAGCTGTCAACTTGACTCAGCCTAGAACTACCAAAGAGGGGGAAAAGGAGTCTCATCTGAGTGATCATATCAGGTTGGCCTGTGAACTCATAGGGGAGGAGATTGTCTTGATTTTCTTAATCCATGTAGGAGAGCCAAGCACTCTGTGGATAGCACTCATATCTGGGCATGGTCCTGAGTTACATAAGAAAGCTAGATAAGCATGAGACTATTAGTGACTAATATAACCATTATAATGCATATAATATGCATACATATGTTGATGACTAATATAAGAATATAGTGAATAATACAACCATTCTTTCTCCATGGTTTCTGCCTTAAAGTTCCTGTTTGACTTCCTGCCCTAACTTCCCTTCCTGATGGACTGTGACCTGGAAGTATAGGCCAAACAAACCCTTTCTTTTCCTAGTTGCTTTTGGCCAGAGAGTTTTTATCACAGCCACAGAAGAAAATCTTTCAGAAAGGCACCAAGGAAGACCTGTGTGCCGGTGAGTCTCTACCTCCTAATCCACAGCCCACCTCTCCATCTGCTCTCTGGGCCATCAGGACTTCATTGCCTGCTAGCTGTCTGCAGGGTTCAGAGAGAACAAAGGACTAGAGAGGTGGAGGGTTTCTCTCCTAGCTCCTGCCAAGTTCGGCTGCAGTGTGAGCTGCTGTTCATCCCACAGATGAGTTTCCTCTCAAGTGCCCTGATTTGGGGGTTGGCATAGTCTTTGTCTTTCAAATCCTGTGTAGTTGTGATAGCTTTTGTCTTTTTGCCCGGGTGACATACTGTTGCAAATACCTCAGTGCTCATTATCCCCCAGTACCACCCCTAAGACCAGTCATCTCTCTATAAACATTCTAGCCATTAATCACTCAAGTAGCACCAAGTAGCTCTCTGGTTTTTGTCCTGACTCAGAAAGAGTGGCTTGACTATGTCTAAGTCTTGGGTTACCTACCAAAAATGTCATAGACTACGTAGGTGACTTTACAAACAATGGAAATTTATTTCTCATGGTTCTAGAACGGGTTGTGCTCAGACCAAGGCAAAGAAATATTTATTGTCTGCTGAAGGCTCATTCTTGGTTAATGATTTTCTCTCTGTGTGTCTTCACCTATTGGAAGAACCGAGGGCATGTTCTAGTGCCCCCTTCATAGACACTGTTGCGGCTGAATAGAGAATATTCCTGGCAGGTTCACACATTTGAACAGTTTTCCAAGTTGGTAAAACTGTTTGCAAAGGTTCTAGAACCTTAAGGAGTTCAGTCTCATTGGAGCACATGGGTTATGGGAGAAGGGCCGTGGGGTTCACAGCTTGTCCCTGTCTAGCCTGTTTTCTACTTCCTTTTCTGTTGAAGAGTGAGCAGGTAAGGAGTCCCAGGTACACTCCATCATTGCTGTAAAGCCACATACTCCTAGGTCTTCTCTGTCATGATAGACGGTAGCCCCTCAAACCCTGAGCCAAGACAAACACTTCGTCCCTAAAGTTACTTCTTGTATTTAGTTACACAGTGATGAGAAAATTCCAGACACTAATCCCATTCCTGAGGTCTTGCCCCTATGACCTAGTAACCACCTAATATAGGGGGCACAAAATTCAGCCTACAGCGGTGTGCTTTAAACTTGTTATCAGACTTGGGACAATGGACTACCCTATAAGGTTCCTCTGCCAGAGACCAAAGGAGAGAAGCACTCTCACAGTGCAGAAAACAACAATGATGGTATCTGCTCCAGGAAATGCTGCATTCGGGCTCACAATCTGTATGTGACTTTAATAAGATAGGGAAAGAAAACAGAGAAGGGGACAGAGATATGAGAGTCACTATGGAATTCTTGGAATAGGAAAGCAAGAAAACAAATGAAAACAAAATAATCAGCAAGTCTGGGGGATACCATACCAGGAGTTTATAAGGACAAAGAGCAAAGCCCTACAAACCTTTCTGCAATCAAATCCATCAGAGAGCCTACAAGTCCTGCCCTGTGTTAGCAGGGCCACAGAGTTGTGCCTGAGGTAAGTGTTAATTCATTCAGAAACATCACTGGAGACATGTCAGCTTCACCTAAGAAGCCTAAAGCAGGGTGAGGTGAGCTTGAAAAATTCCCTTTGGCTGATGAATAGATAATGGTCCCTTAGGGATGAAAAGGACCAATTTGAACTCAACCCAACCTTGCAGAGTTCACCTACAGGCGAAATGTCAAACATCCATAATTAGTAGGATAATTCAATTAAAGTGTTCAGCAAATCTAGTTAGAATGTGATCTGTAGCTTCCTGAATAAGACCTTCTCATGCTACCCAACTGGTCTTAAAAATTCCCCTTTTAGGAACTAAAGAAACTACTTTTAAATATATGAAAATGTTTGATGACAAATATACCTGTCCAATCATCTGCTTATTTAACATGTATCAGGTGGATAGACAACCTGCCTAGACTACTTGGCACAGAGAAATTAAGAGATCTAAAATTTATCTCAGAAACAGAATTATTGGAAGGGAAGAAGCAAAGAAGGGAGTGAGGAGAGAGGAAAAAAATAAAAAGGAAAGGTGAAAATAGAGCAAAAAGTCATAAATGCCCCCTGTGCCAATTTCTTTCATTTTCCTCATTTTACAGAAGAATAAATTAAGATCACAACAGAATTAGAAACTCCTGATGTCTCACAGATTCAGAATCAGAAACCCAAAACTTGTGTGCATTTCCCAAATTTCTAGATAATATAACCTTTTAAGCTTACATCTGTGGTGGTTTGAATAACAATGTCCCCCAGAGATCATATACATATATTTGAATGCTTTGTCACCAGGGAGTGGCACCACTTGGGAGGGATTAGGAGGTATGGTTTCATTGGAGTAGGTGTGCCATTGTTGGAGAAAGTGTGTTACTCGAGGTGGACATTGGGGTTTCAAAAGCCTATGCCAAATAACTCTATGTTAACATGCAGAAGAATATAAATAGATCCATATCTATCATCATGCACAAAACTCAACTCCAAATGGATCAAAGACCTCAATGTTCAACCACACTGAACCTCACAGAAGAGAAAGTGGGAAGTACACTTGAATTCATTGGCACAGGAGACCACTTCCTAAATAAAACCCTAGTAGCACAGACACTAAGAGAAACAATTAATGAGTGGGACCTCTTGAAACTGAGAAGCTTCTGTAAAGCAAAGGAAATGCCAACAAGACAAAATGGTATCCCACAAATTGAGAAAAGATCTTCACCAAATTATACAAAGAGAACTGATCTTCAAATTATACAAAGAACTCAAGAAAATTGACACCAAAAGAACAAATAATCCAATAAAAAATGGGATAAAGACCTAAACGAAGAACTCTGAAAGACACTTAAGGAAATGCTCAACATCCTTAACCATCAGAGAAACGCAAATCAAAACAACTCTGAGATTTCATCTTACACCTGTCAGAATGCAGAATGGCCAAAATCAAAAACACTGATGAGAGTTTACATTGGAGAGGATGTGGGGTAAAGGGAACACTCCCCCATTGCTGGTGGGAATGCAAACTGGTACAGCTGCTTTGGAAATCAGTATGGTGATTTCTCAGAAAGTTAGAAAACAACCTACCTCAAGACCCAACAATACCGCCATAGGAAATGGACCCAAAAGACGCTCAATCATACCACAAGGACTTGTGCGCAACTATTTTCACAGCAACATTATTTGTATTAGCAAGAACCTGAAAACAACCTAGATGCCCCTCAACCTAAGAATGAATAAAGAAAATGTGGTACATTTACACAATGGAGTACTACACAGTGGTAAAAAATAATGACATCTTGAAATCTGCAGGCAAATGGATGGATCTAGAAAAGAAAACATATTGAGTGAGGTAACCCAGACCCAGAAAGACAAATATAATATGTATTCACTGATAAGTGGCTTTTAGATATAGAGCAAAGAAAAACCAGCCTACAGGCTACAACCCCAGAGACCCTAGACAACAAAGAGAACCCTAAGAGAGAGATACATGGATCTAATCTACATGGGAAGTAAAAAAAAGACAAGATCTCTTGAGTAAATTGGGAGCATGGGAGTCGTGGGAGAGGACAGACGGGGAGGGGGGAAGAAGAGAAGGGAGTAGAGAAAATGTATAGCTCAATAAAAACAATTTTAAAACAAACAAACAAACAAACAAAAAAGGTCCATGCCAGGTCTGGGCTTGCACCTCCTCCCCTTCTCTTGGCCTACAGATCACCGTGTAGCCCTCAACTATTGCTCCAGCACCTGCTACCATGTTCCCCTGCCAGGTAATCATGAACTAAACCTCTAAAACTGTAAGCTAGTCCCCAATTAAATGCTTTCTTTTGTAAGAGTTGGCTTGATCATGCTTTGTCTTCACAGCAATAGAACAGTGACTTTAAAAAAAAAAAAGATTTATTATGTATACAGTATTCTGCCTGCAGGCCAGAAGAGGGCACCAGATCTCATTATAGTTGGTTTTAAGCCATCATGTGGTTGCTGGGAATTGAACTCAAGACCTCTGAAAGAGCAGTCAGTGCTCTTAGCCTCTAAGCCATCTCTCCAGCCCTAAACAGTTACTCTTAAAACTATGCACATATTGAAGGGACGTTCACATTCACTTGGTTGGTATTGACAATAGGGAACATTGTTAACAGTTCTTGAGAGTGTGCTGAAAGGGAAATGACCCTATGGGCCACCATGAAAAGTCAAACATTCATTACAAAGTGATCAGTACCATTCCCTTTGAACTTCTACCCATGGAGAAACATCAGGATCTTATCCCAAACCAGGCCCCTTCCTTGAAATGACTTAAGCTACATGTTTATTGTAAGAGTAGCGATTATTCTGTGAGTCAGGATAACATTTAGTAGGTCATCTTCACATGTTATGGAAATAGTTCCAAAGAAGCCATGGAGAAAGGAAGCCATGTACATGATAGTTTTCTCTGGACCATGTACATGATAGTTTTCATCTGCACCATCTTCCAAAGGCCTATGTGGTCAAGGGCTAGTCCCTAGCGAGTCATATGGGGAGGTGATAGAACGGTCGAAAGGTAGGACTTACTGGAAGGTCTTTCAGATCATTGGGGGTGGGGCCGTGGAGTGGCTCATGGTCCCTAGCTTATTCCTCCTCTCATTTGCTCGGCAGCTGTGAAGTGAGGCATTTCCTCTGCCCTGTGATCCCACTATGATGCAATGCCAGAGGTATAAAGCCACAGAGCCAACCTATCAGAGACTGAAACACTAACACTCCGAGAAACCTTGCCGGGTATAAGTTGACTATTATAGGTATCTGCTATACTAAGGGAAATGCCAACTAACCTAATTTACAAATTGATTTCCCCATGGCCCCTTCATTGAATCTCCAGTGTTATTGGTTGGATGGCCCATCTGTGGGGACTCTTTCACTTTTGCATCTCAGAAGGGAAGGTAGTTGCTCCATGTGTTTTAACTGCGTTCTACGACCACTGAGGCAGCAGATAGGCTGAACTGTTCATATTGACAGAACTGATAGCCTTCACACTATAGGTACTTGGGCTTTCCTCGGACACAAAGAAACACTTTGGTGAGAGATAAATCTCTTTCCACATATCAACCCAGCAATTAGTCTCAGGCTTGGAATACTAGTAACTACTTTGCAAAAAAAAAAAAAAAAAATCAGCTAATTGAACTCTCCCTCCCTTCCTCTTCCCATCTCTCAGAAGTCACAGTTGAGGATTATTTAAAACACAAAAAAAAATATGGGTAACCTTATTTTGGAATGCAAGTATGAGAAAAATCAGTCCTGGGAAAGAAAGTTCTGCAGGCCACACACCTCTGTCAGGGAAGAGGATGGCTGAGCAACGTGAGCTGCCTGTCACAATTTAGCTTTCTCAAACTGTTACAGTGGGGCTGAGATCGTTCTGGCAGGCACTGAGTACTGGATTCCATACATTAGGGAATGAAGCCCATAGGGTTTTATAGACCCCTAACTACGGGAAGAAGGAGCCTACGACAAGAAATTTTACAAAGTTGCCCTTATTCTGTTGGATGGGTTAACACTTTATCTCCGCAATATAAAGCAGAACTAATTATAACTATTTAATAACGTCACAGCAAAAATCAGATCAGATGAAATGGTGCTCATAAACAATAAAGCACTGATTTATGCAAATAGCGGGAATGATTATGTCTCCTTCATTGCCATGGCTTCCCAGAAGCCTTGACTAAGCAAAACTAAACAGGTCAAGCAAGTGCGAAAGCTTTCAGTCAATACTTCCTTATATGGTGCAGGCATTCTGACTTACGCCGGTGGCTCCAAAATAAGTACACTTCTACCTCAAAATAACACCAAAATAAATAAATATAAAATCGCACGTCACAACCTACTACACAGAGCCACACCATATGCTACAGACCCAGGTCATCTGACTTAATGTTATAAATGGTTGCCCCATTCTTTTTTCTTTTTTAAATATGCTAGTAAATTTAATATTTTTAATCATTTTTTATTGATTTTTACATGCTAATCAAGGCATCCCACCATAGGGAGTAAGTTCCAAAGAGCCAGCTCCTACATCAGGGACAGGTCCTGGACCCCCTACTAGGGGCCCCACCAAAGATCAAGCTATGCAACTGTCACCCAGATGCAGAGGGCCTAGGTCAGTCCCATGCGGGCTCCCTAGGGTTGTCCGTCCAGAGTCCATGAGCTCCCACAAGCTCAGGTCAGCTATCTCTAGGTTCCCCCCCACATACCCCACCCCCATCCCCACATAATCCCTCCACCCTCCCATCAACTGGACTTGCAGAGCTCGGCCCTGGCTTGAGTTGCCCCTTTTTAACGAACAGTCAGGATATAGTGGTTACAGAACAGTATGCCAGCAATGCAAGGTTTTATCTCCACAGAAAGCTGACCCTGGTGTCTCCAAATGCCTTTGCCTGGTGAGAAGCAGCCTTTTTAGATATTCCCAGGCTCTAGTTAGAGATTCCCTAGACCACTCATCAAACTAGGATCTATGACATGGCCCATCGAGGTGGCAGAGTTATCTGTCAAATTTCAAAAGACCTAAACAGGGCTTTAAGTACCTCATAAATCAAAAGCTTAGCAGGCGCTACTGTTTGTGGTTGCCTCAAGTTACATTATCACCGCTTGCACGGTTAATCACAGCATCGTACTGAAATGAGCTTTTTCTTCCTTGAGGAGCTTAAATATTTCTGGTCCTCAGGGAACAGAAAACAAAGGGCACTTCTGCTGTCCCTCTAATTTGCTTATAAAGCTGGCTTTGCTGCTGCCTGAGGAGTCATGAGCAAGTCTGCCTATGTTTTCAAGCAACACTAAACACTTAAATAAGAAACAATCCTAGGAGTCCAAAGAAATCCATGACTGCCGCATCCAGACGAAGGAAGGGAGCTAAAAGAAATGCATGTCAGTTGCCCACTGTGTTTATTGCCCCATTCTGAAACATGAGTTAGTGGACAGTAATAGAAGCTCACGACAGCATAGTTGTAACTCCCAGCCGTGAGACTACGTGGCTTCCATACATTATACCCCCCCCACACACACACGTGCACACACAAGTATGCATGCATGCCAAGTGAAGCCATAAGGGATCCACTTGTGCCACCTACAGTCACATGTGGTGCCTCCAATGCATTGGTGTTGCTTCAAATATTGTCCCCAGAACTATTTTCTGTCAAGGCTCAGGCAGTGAGGAACCTCTGATCAGAACTGGTTATGTCACTTCCTCTGGCCTGAGACAGTTTTCTCTTAGTTCATCTATAATAGAAAACATCCCCCACCACCATAAAATTATCTTCGATTTATTGTATATTGTAAACCAAAAAGACTTGGGTAATAACCCTAAGCAAAAGCAATATTATTTTCTTCCAAAGGGAGATAATCCTAATAGAAGCATATAAAAAAATTTTCATAAACAGGCCGAAAAGTATTTTACCTTTCCTCTACCAACCCCCACCTCACCGTGTGAGATAGTAATCAACAGAATTTTATACAATTCTCTCAAACAGCAGGGGAAAAAATGTTAGTCATTATTCCTGCCCTAAGAAAGCAAACAAAACAATGTGCTCAGTTAAGCAAATCCTCAGCTTTGCTGTGAGTCTGGATAAGTAATCAGATCGATCTTTGCTGCAAGAGCCCAGCAAAAGACAAACACTTCAGCAAGGACAAAGGGAGGGAAGAATTGGGGTTCAAGGAGTCATACTAGGGGCTTCTCCACTAAAAATAAAGTCTGAGGGGATAGGCTGGCACAGTGACTCAGACTGTTCTCTTCGGGACACTCAGCCAAGGAATAACAGAGCTAAAAACAAGACAGAACTGTTTCACCCTGAGCTCAGGAAAGAGTGACTTTTCAGACAACCCAAAGCCCCATTCTCTCTCATCCACAAGCTGTCCATGTGCCTTCATTTAAAACAGGGCATCACACCTGACAGAAAAAGCAAGGAGCTCCCAGCCTTCTTACCTGGCAGGTACTGCTTGGCTCAGCCCAGATGCAATCAGCCCAGGCTGTCCAGTTTTCTGCAGTTGGGACACCTTGTCCTTCAGTGGTGTGTCTACGTACAACTACAGGCTAAAAGGGGTGTCTGCCATGGTGATCAGTGCCATGGATGATCAGCTCAATAACCCCCACGTACACACACACACACACACACACACACACACACACACACACGAATGCATGGCTTCCTATCCTCTTGCCCACAGAACCAGTGTGACATCTTAACCAATGGGAAATCTATTTGGGGAGGAGCTCTGCAGTCTTATCCTGTTCCCTGTCTACAGGAAGTATTTGTAAGTGGATCATCACGCCTGCTTTTGGGGGAGTAACATCAATTGTTGAGTGTTTGTTTGGCCTACGAAACCTTGTCTGCCTGCCATGGCCAGGCAAGCTCATCAGCTTTGCACATTAACATTCTCTGCATGGCCTTGGCTCTCGGGTACCACTCAGATGCCCTTCAGCTGAGCTGTTCCCATAGTAAGCATTAACTCTGCCATCTCCATAATGGATTCCAACTACAATGCTTCTCTCTACTGCTCCACACCTCTGGGACCATGAGCTACATGCCCAACTCTGACTCCCAACACTCTACAAAGTGCCAAGCAATGTTGGTGTTCTGTGAACATATACCTATGATAAGCAAGTTCCATTTACAATGAAATTCAGTGGTAGCTACAAGGAAATGACACTACCAATGTGTCTGTCTTTATTTCTCCCTTCTTTCCTGTTCCCCTTTTCTTTTTTTCCCCTCTTATTGCTTTCTTTAAACTTTGAACAAGAAATTTCAAAATTGGCAAGAGTGAATTTGCTAAGACTAGTTGTGGTTTAAATGTGAACTCTTCCCCCACAGGCTAGGTGTTAATAAGAAAGATTGTAGTAGGACCTCACTGGAAGAAGTGGCTCACTGAGGGGTGAGACTTAAGGTTCTATAACCCAGCACTACTGCCTGCTTCCTCTCTACTTCCAGAGTATAGATGCAATGTGACTGACAAGCTTCCTGTTCCTTCTGTACCACCTTCCCCATTCCAATGGACTGTCTTCCTCTGGAAATATAAGCAAAACAGAACTCTTCTCCCTTACGTGGCTTTCTTCAGGGTCTTTTATCACCAGAGGGAAGCACCTAAGACAAGACGGGATGAAAGAAAGAATTGAATGGATGACAACCTGGATTAAAAAAATGCATTTGGATGGGGAGCAAGCCAGTAAGCAGCACCCCTCCATGGTCACTGCATCAGCTCATGCCTTCAGGTTCATGCCCTGTTTGAGTTCCTTTTATGAAAAACTTGTTATATAGAATCATAAGATGAAAAAAGTGGGCTAGAAATAGAAAATTAAAGACTAGCACATAATAGATTGCTTCACTTTTCTTGAAGGAAGCAAAGGACAGTCTATTGATGCTAAAGGGGATTAAAAATGCTTAAAAAACATGCAAACTGAGGGTCCTGGTACAGCTGCCTAACAACTCAGAACAGGGTGGATAAATGAGGAAAGAAAGACAAACTGGGGTTTAAAGAACTAGAGGCCATGGAGGCAGAGGAATGGATGTTAAGAAAGATCATGTCTCTGGGAGGGTGGGAGGCTGTAAGAACTCTAACATGAGCGAGTTGGAGGATACCTACTGAATGGTAAGTGGTCAACAAGACCACTGAGTAAAGGGAGAGAAAGAACTGCATACCCAAGGCCTATGGTGCTTTACATAGATCTAGGAGTCACCAGCATTGCAGAACCAGGTTAAGAGGAAATGGTACTTGACCTAGAGAGGGTTTTTTTTTTTTTTTACCCATGATGAGGAAGTAAGTGCTGGTCTCCATGCAGCTAGAAGGAAGAGTCATATAGTTCAGTATGGCATCCGTTCCCCTGCCTGTTACTTCTCTAACCCTTACACCCAGGAACTACACACAACTTTCCCCCCTGCCACATGGTAGCAGGCATCTCTGTTTCAGTTCACACCATCTCTATTCCTTTAGAAGACAGACTACAAACTCTGTCTTCTGTTCAATCCCTTGGAGGCTGCTATCTTCTGCTTACTACTGCCCTTGGAACCTGACCTTTAATCTCTAGTGTGGCAGGTCCTGCTAGACTAACACCCATGTGCTCTCATGTCATTTTAAAAGTTTTGCTAGAATGTGAATCTTAAGCACTAACCCATTAGCCAGCAAGAGGCTGGAAACAAGGGAATGCTCCATAGGCAATCTTATCAGGTGCTAACAGGACACCTGCCTAACAATGTAGAGGGATGAGACAGGCCAGGGTCATGGTAGTTCCAATGGGAGTCAGTTGACTGAGTTTCTGTCCTGCCTGGTTTCTGTCCTTCCACCAGGTCCCACAGCTGTTTTGCCCCCAAAGAACTCACACAGAGGTCTATATTAATGATAAGCTGATTGGCCTATTAGCTCAAGCTTCTTATTAACTCTTATAACTTATATTAGCCCATTATTCTAGTATATGTTAGCCACATGGCTCGGTACCATTTTCAGTGGGGTGGGTCACATCTTTCTTCTTCTGTGTCCGGGCAAGACTGCAGAGGAATGGGCTTCCTCCTTCCCAGAATTCTCCTGTTCTCATTGACCTGCCTCTACTTCCTGTGTGGT
Source organism: Arvicola amphibius (assembly GCF_903992535.2). Classification (NCBI taxonomy): domain Eukaryota; kingdom Metazoa; phylum Chordata; class Mammalia; order Rodentia; family Cricetidae; genus Arvicola; species Arvicola amphibius. Next base: position 92,600,095 of record NC_052048.2, read on the forward strand.
TGTCCTGCCTATACTTCCTGCCTGGCTACTAGCCAATCAGCATTTTTTTAAAACATAATTGACAGAATAGAGACAATTGTCCCACACCAGGAGTCCACATTTGTCCACTGGAGAACAGTTTAAGATTCTTCATGACAGAAGTAAACACAGTTCATGTCGGTAAAGTCAAATTTTTTATTGAAATATGGTCAACTTATTAAAAGCATCATTTGTACACAACTAAACTGGTAACCCAGAAATAAAGCAGAAAGCTAAGACAGTGTTCCCTAGAAATCCAGACATTCGAGTCCTGGGAATTCCTGCCAGCATCTTTGCTTCCTCACTAGTGTGTGAGGATTCTCGGTTCAGCAGGTCTGAGTTTTAGGGAGCAGCTCTTGGCTTCTACAGATGGAGCCCTATTGTCAAGACAGAGTTGGTTATTTGCTCACATCACAGGACAGCTGAGGACCAGACTCGGAGTGCTCTCTTCCCTCGTGATGCTCCTACTCACCCTCTCCGTTATTGTGTGGTACCTTCAGGAAAATATGATGCAGTCCTAGAGAAATGCTTTTCCTCCCAAGTCATTCAGCAGCAGTGATGGTTTCCGGTATTATTAGACATGAATGCTGCTCCCAGAGCTCCCTCAGCTATTGCCATGAAGACTTAACTCGGGGCACTGCGTATTAGTCTGTGATAAAGTGCTGTGGAGAAATCTAGAATATTCTGACAACGTCTGGTAGAAGATATTTCATACACTTAGAACAGCTACATCGTCTCAATTCACTAGGACCATAATATCTCCACTTCCCAAACATTACATCTCTGTATTTTATATCAATTTCCAAGTAACTATTTTCTGTCCATACTAATGATCTCTTAAAATGATTGCTAGGCACATTTAACTTTATAATGTCGCAAGACTTTTCAAATAAACCAATTCACAAATCAAGGAAATTTGACTGTGAATTCTAATTTGTGAGTTAGGAAAAATACCATAGGAGAATGTTTTCCTCCTCTCCTTCCATCGCATTTAAGTCCTCTCTTCACAGATTCATAACTGTATCCTTAAAAATCTAAGAAAGAAGAAAATTATGTGAACTTCTAAGTTTCTGAGGGGGGAGTGAGTGATATTCATCTCTATTTTGGTTTTTGAGTGGCAGCAGAGATAGAAAAAAGGGAAAATCCAAGAAGAACTCTCCAGGTCTCTCTACCTTTCATTCAAAGTAAAGACATACAAAAGCTGGAAATACTAGGTGTAGTGCATGGGCTTCTAACTATGCTTTTCAATCTGCCTCATAGTTCAGCATTCTTCAAATCGCATACTGCAGCAACTGAGTAGAAGCAGCTGCACAAAAATAATAAAAACTTCAGATACACACATATGGATATACACACACATGCACACACACAGTCACAGACTCATATACACTCACATGCACATACAAACATGCATATATACACAGACATGCGCATACACATACATACACACATGTACACACAATAACAGTTGCTTAAACTAATAAAGCAATTACCTTAAGCAAAGCAATATTGATTCAACCTATGATTTAAAATGCAATTACAGAAATTAGGAACTTGTTATTCTGTAGAGAATACTGGCAGATAAACAATATATAAGTGAAAATATAGAAGATTCAGAGAGCATAATTAAAAAATATATTCTAATAATATATTTAGAGTCTTATGAGTGTCTGCGGCATACACATTTGTTGCAAATGCCAGGGGACCTTATTAAAGTTGATGGTGTCATAAGCCACAAAATAAGCCCCAGCAATTTCAAAGATAGATATTATTTTGTATATGACGTGAGAGAGGCGGGGTATATATCAGTAACTATCATGACACAGCAGTACACTCCTATAATCTCAGCATTCAGAAAGCAAAAACAGATGGACTGTGGGGGCAGGATGAGTTCAGGGTCATCTTCACCTAGGAAGCAAGGCTCTGCCTCAAAAATGGGGAGTCGGGGGCTGGGATGTGGCTAAATGGTAGGACTGTGGATAACAGTAAAGGGCTGTTGGTTTAGTCTCCTGGACAGAGAGAGTGGCGGCAGGGGAGGAAAGAGGAGGGGGCAAGAAAGAAAGAAAAGAAAGAAGGAAGGGGGAGGGAGGGAGGGAGGAGGGAGGGAGGGAGGGAGGGAGGGAGAGAGGGAGAGAGAAAGGGAGAGAGGGAGGAAGAGAGGGCAAAAAAGTAAAATTAAATTAAATTAATTATTAAAATTAGTAAAAAAAATAGAAAAAACAAAGAAAAAATATAGCTATCCTCCTGGATATTGGAAGTAGACAAGATTGACAGGCAAAAGTTGGAAACTTGGGGGTTGGGTGGGATGGGGGCAAGGGGAGATGGGGAGAGAAAAGTGTGAAGGGGATGATGGGGAGAGCTTGGGGGAATGGGATGGTTTGGATATAGGAAGGGTGGATATGGGAGCAGGGAAGCATATATCTTAATTAAGGGAGCCATCTGAGGGTTGTTAAGAGATTTGACTCTAGAGGGGTTCCCAGGTATCCAGGGAGATGCCCCCAGCTACTTCCTTGGGCAGCTGAGGAGAGGGAGCTGGAAAAGGCCAGATCCTATAGCCATACTGATTAATATCTTGCATATCACCATAGAACCTTCACCTGGCGATGGATGGAGATGGAGACAGAGCCCCACAATGGAGCACCGGACTGAGCTCCCAAGATTCTGATGAGGAGCAGAAGGAGGGAGAACATGAGCAAGAAAGTCAGGACCAGCCCGGCGATGGTGGCGCACGCCTTTAATCCCAGCACTCAGGAGGCAGAGGCAGGCGGATCTCTGTGAGTTTGAGACCAGCCTGGTCTACAGAGCTAGTTCCAGGACAGGCTCCAAAGCCACAGAGAAACCCTGTCTCGAAAAACCAAAAAAAAAAAAAAAAAAAAAGAAAGAAAGAAAGAAAGAAAGAAAGAAAGAAAGAAAGAAAGAAAGAAAGAAAGAAAGAAAGAAAGAACGTCAGGACCCTGAGAGGTGCGTTCACCCACTGAGACGGTGGGACAGATCTAACGGGAGATCACCAAGACCAGCTGGAATGGGACTCATGGAACATGCGATCAAACCGGACTCTCTGAATGAGGCTGACGGTGGAGGCTGACTGAGAAACCAAGGACAATGGCGATGGGCTTTGATTCTACGGCATGGACGGGCTCTGTGTGAGCCTTGTCAGTTTGATTGCTCACCTTCCTGGACCTGGGGGGAGTTGGGAGGACCTTGGACTTAACATAGTGTAGGGAACCCTGATGACTCTTTGGCCTGGAGAGGGGTGGAGTGGGGGTATGGGTGGAGGGGAGAGGAGGGAAGGGGGAGGAGGGGAGGAGATGGAAATTTTTAATAAAAAAAAAAATGAGAAAAAAAAAATAAAAAAGAAGCCGGGCGGTGGTGGCACACGCCTTTAATCCCAGCACTCGGGAGGCAGAGGCAGGTGGATCTCTGTGAGTTCGAGGCCAGCCTGGTCTACAAGAGCTAGTTCCAGGACAGGCTCCAAAGCCACAGAGAAACCCTATCTCGAAAAATCAAAAAAAAAAAAAAAAGGAAAAAGAAAAAAAGAAAAAGAAAAAAATTTATTAGCAACATACTTTAAGTAGGCCATGGATCAAAAAAATTTTAAAAAAAACCATAAAATTATTTTGTGTCAAATTATAATGAAATAAAAATACAGAGAGACTTATCTCCATAAGTCTGTCAGAATTTACAGCCTTAACTATATCTATTGAAGAAAGCAAATTAATTATCCATCTCCAAAAGTTAGAGAGAAAGACATAAAACAAAATCCAAACACAGTAGATAATAATAGATAACAAAGATGGCAGATATTAATAAAATAAAAACAAAAAAAAAACAGAGAAAATTGACTAAACTCAATGGTTCTTTCCAGAAACTAACACAATAGATAATCCCTTAATAAAATGATCAGGAAAAATGAAAGAATAAAAACAACCAACATGGGAAGTTTTTAACACTAACCTAGTTTGTACAGGAAGAAATTTAATAGACAAGAAAAAATGTACTAAAAGTGGTTACATAGAAATAAATCTGAAATTTTGGAAGAAATGGACAAATTCCTTGAAAAATAAACTGACCATGTCTTAGTTTGGGTTACTATTGCTAATGAAAGACCATGACCAAAAGCAAGTTGAGGGAGAGAGAGTATATTTGGCTTAGGCTTCCACATCACAGTCTACCACTGAAGGAAGTCAGGACAGGAACCTGAAGGAGGAAGCTGATGCAGAGGTCATGAAGGGATGCTGCTCATTGGCTTGCTCCAAAAGGCTTTCTCAGCCTGTTTTCTGACAGAACCCAGGACCACCAGGGATTTTCCACCCACAATGCACTGGGCCCTCCCCCATCAGTCATTAAGAAAATTCTCTACAGGCTTGCCTATAATCCTGTCTTATGGAGGCATTTTCCCATTTGGGGTTCCCTCCTCTCAGAATATCTAGCCTGTGTCAAATTGTTATAAAATTATCCAGGACAGATGACATAATTGTAAGAAGAAATGGGACATCTCAGTGATATGGATTTATTCATTTTAAAACTGAGAAGTTAGTATAAGATATTCTTCCATAATAGCTTAAATTTTAGAACAAGATAGCTTCCTTGGTGCTTTTATTTCCAAGAACTTCCGGAGGAAATGGGTAACAATAATACTACACACCGTTTATCAGAGTAGGACATAAAGAGATTTCATCAAGCCCTCATAACATTAACACATGAAAATCACTCAAAAAGTTTTTCAAGGAAAACTGGGCCATTGCCTTGATTGTAAAAAACCAAAAAGGCGCTAGGACCTGAGCTTCCCTTTAGCTAATGTATCTAAATGCATCAAACACCACCCGGAGTAGGAAATACTGACAGTTTTTCTCCTGAGCCTGGGACTGAAGCAGGGATTCCCACTGCCACCATTTCAATGGAGTTGTGGATGGCTGGTTCTACTGTACACAGTGAGGCTGGGGAAAGAGGCTGGAGCCAGAAGACTTGGGAAAAGGGGCAAATGAAATCACTGTTCTGGTTCACTTGTGTCCATGAACAACTGCTGGAATTATTAGTATATAGCACACCTTCATATTAGCAATGATTAGAAATTTGAATTTTTAAAAACACATTACAAAAGCATCTTAAACAGAAAAAAACTAAGGATATACAGAGCAACATTCATGTAAAAATGTCTACATTTAAAACTGTAACATAATGTTAAGACTAAGGGGACTGGAGAGCTGGTTCCATGTTTATTAACACATGCTGCTCTTGCAGAGGACTAGAGTTTGGTTCTCAGCATCCATGGTGAGTGCCCTCTCCTGGCTTCTTTTCGAACCCACATGCATGTGTGTATACCAGACACAGACACTCATACATACTAATGAAACAATTTTTTTCTTTAAAGACTAAAGAATGGATAAATACTAACACGGATAAATACACCTTGGTAATTGGAAGATTCAGTTGTAAAGATCTGAAGTCTCTCCCAAATTAAGCTTAAATAAAGTTAAGCTGCTGTTTATGAGACAGTAAATGAACACGAACAATATTTGTAGAATAAAATTAACTGAGCACAGAAAGACACCGCATGAACTTGCTCAGATCTTAAAATGTTAATCTCATGCAACTAGACAGAACGGTGGTCATTGGAGGCTGAGATGGGTGGGAAGTGGCCAGGGAAGGTTGTCGCATGCTGCAAAAATGAGCTCTGAAGTTCTGCTGCACAGCTGAGTGCTGTAGGCACAATCGTGTGTATCTCAGCATAGTTTGAAGATTTCCAATGCCCTCATCATAAAGAAACGATTAATGAGGTGACTGATGCCCTAATTATCCTGATTTAATCATTTTCCATGTAATAATATTTCATAATATTACTTATACCCTATAAAACATATGATTATTAAATGTCAACTTAGCATAGAAAGTTATTACATACCAATCCCAGCACATTTCAGGAGGAAATAAAAGCCAGTGAATCTAGTTCAACCACGCTAAGATTGTACTTAAGCACATGTGATTCAGCCATGTGATTCATATGAAGATTTGCGATGGAAATTGGTACATGTATTTCCTGAAGCACATATACAAGTATGTTCATACAAACACAATAATACAAGACAAACAAAAAATAAACATCAATAAATACAGTGAGTGTTATTATTAAAGAATGAAACTGAAAACCATATTCATTAAAACTGCCATTAGATACCATAAAACAGAATAGTCTAAATAAAGTTAGAACATGTGACTTAAAACAAACAACTTAATGCCAGTGTCAGAAGTCACGGTTACCGTTTGGTAGCTTTGTCAACTATTTCCACAGAGGGGTTGTATAGGGAGCTCCCCTGATGCTGCCATCAGAGGTCTAGTTTGTCTGGTGCGGGGTCTTTAGCTCATGAATATTGGTCCAGACACACTCTTGTGATCTCTGTACCTTTACTTCAATAAAAATGTTTGTGAAAAGAACACGTGTATAAAAATAGAATATACATATTAGTGTTAAACGCTAAAGAAGGACTGGAAAGATGACTCAACGGTTAAGAATGCTTCCTGCTCTTTCAGAAGATCCGAGTTCAATTCCCAACACCCATGTTGGGGCCCTCACAACCACCTGAAACTCCCACACGGGAGATCGAACTCCACCTTTTGGCCTCCATGGACACTGTTTTTGGATACAGACTCCTACACAGACACAGCCTACACACAATTAAAAGAGTATGTACACGGGAATAGACAGAAATCAATTCAACATCAGTGCTCTGCCCAAGAATACTTATCTAAAGACTCAAAGCTTGGTTGGGATATGAGGGTCTACACCGGTGAGGCAGAGACTTAACCAGGAGTGTAAGAATTCAGCTTCAATGATGAACCCTGTGCACAGGCAGGCCCTCTTTTCCCCAGAACAGCTATGGCAGCTGAGTATTTTAACTAAAAACAGCTGGTTCTCTCCAACAACGTTTGCAGGAGCACTGTGTGTGTTAGGTGGGGGCAATGATGACTTCTGCCCAAACAAGAGTCTGCAGTTGAGGCCCCAACACACTCATGAGATCACTTCCTGTTGGATACAGCTGAAGTCCCTGGAAGCTTAGTGACCCTTGAAAGTCTCAGACCTTGGAAGGATTTGGAGGTCATTTTATCTATATACCCTGAGCTTCCAGGTAACGGGGGGAGCTGATGCGAGGAACGGAAAAAAAACTTAATGAGGGTCACAGCTCATCACCAGCACCACTGTCACCTTCTCTGGACACCTCTTCCTTCTACGGTGAACTGGAGTCATTATAAAAATAGCGAGCAATGTGGCATTCCATCTGGCTCATGTCTGTGGTTAAAAGAAATGGCCCATTTGATGTTTTACGTTTCAATTTCCTGAGTCCTAATAAAAGTGCCTAACTTCCAAGAGTCTGCTACTGTATGTGGGCATGATATCAGTTTACAATCTGTGAGGGAAATACCAAGATCCCCTGGAACAGAAAAATCCAGGAATTAAAACAGCATCATGAAAACCACACCAAGAATGGGAACTTCTGGATTTTTTGCCCATTCAATCTGAAACTGAAAGAGTTTGTGGTTCCCTTTTTTTCCAGTTACTTAATACAGGGCTTTAAAGATATAATTAAAAGAACCTGTGGTCCAGCTGAATAGCACAACAGGTAAAGATGTGTCCAGTCAAGTCTTGACACCCCAAATTCAATACCCAGGACCCACGGGGTGGAACGAGAAAGCCGGTTCCCTCTAGTTCTTAGCTGACTTCCTTAGGCATGTTGTGTCGTGTATACATTATATCTCTCTCTGCCCCTCTCTTGCCCTTCTAGCCTCCCTCTATCTCCAACACACACACCACACACATACACACGTATATACACACTTAGGCGAAATAATAATAAACAAAATGCAAAAGCTATTTTTTTATACTTGTGTGATTCTATTTCCTGCTCTCATAACCTCAAAAAAGCTTCCCAGGGACATAAAAGTTTGTGGCTGAATCTGCACCCTCATGGTTCTGCCTCTAAAGGTTTTCCATGCTGTAACCTGTCCTGGCAAAGTGTGATAGTGTTATTGTGGAGTGGGGAGTGGCAGCCATATTTCCTCTCACTCCTCAGTCTTCCTCAGGGGTTGAGAGCCTCAGGGTTACTGAATAGAATGAGCATTGAAACGTTCTCTGCTGTGGGAACTGTCCAGTGTATTGTAGGATGCTTACCAGAATTCTTTACTTCTAGATACCAACAGAACCTCATCTCTGGTTGTGACAACCAAAACTGTCCCCAGATGCTGTCCGGTACCTGCTATGAGACAAAGTCACCCTGAACTGAGACTATTGGTTTAAAGCATATAGTTAAAATGTAACATTCACTTCTCGGGTACACAAGAGAAATTAGCCAAAAAAGACGTCACAAAATGACCAGAAAGAGCTACCCTTGGCCTCGAGCCACTTTGTAAAAAGCCCTGTGTCAGGCCCTTATGCACAATGCCTCAATTTACCACCATGATGCCCTAGTTCATCAGATCCACCAATTCTTCATTGTTCAACAGCCTTCATTCTAGATGGCATAAGCAAAAATGAGACTCACAAAAAAATCAAAATTAAAAAATGAGACTCAAGTCACAGTATATGACAGTACACACCTCTCTGTATGCCCAGCTCATCAGAAAATCGAATCATAGCTTGGCACCTGAAGACAATGCCCGAGGAACTCTCCATAGCCCCAACAACACAGGTACCCAGTACCCATAGTGCACTTGGCCTGTACTACTGATGCTGGCTGCAAACACAATTGCGTAGCCTCCAAGACCTGCTGCCTCTGTTACTGCCATCTCCAGAACATTCATCTCCCCCGTTGTCGGCCTGAAGAGGACACCCTAAATGCAACACTTGTCACCAGCCCTTTGCTGAGCAGAGCCATGCCAGACCCAAAGCAGCAGAAGAGGCTGGGATCACAAGCTTCTCCAAGAATCAGAGAAATTCTTGAAAATGAGCAAGTGCCTTTAACACATCCTACATAGTAATGAAGCATGTTAAACAATCGCCCTGTCAAGCCTTGTGGAACACGCATGTAATCCCAGCACTCAACAGGCTAAGACAAGACAACCGCAGGGACAAGGTCATCCTAGCCTACATAACAATATATTCTCAAAAACAAACTAACACAATGACATTTATTATTCATGGGTCTATAGAAGAGTGACATTTATGCATAGTCGTGTGTGTGTCTGTGTGTGTGCAGCAGAGGCAAAAAAAAAAATGGACATTGGGTCCCATGGAGCTCGAGTTATAGATAGTTGTGGGCCCTTCAACATAGGTGTGGAGAACCAAACTCAGGTCCTTTGGAAGAGTGATAAGCCCTTTTCATGAATGACCCATCTCAACAGCTCCAAGAAAGCCTATCACATCCACACTGGGGTTTTGTATTTGGGTGCTAAGGTGAAGCCTGTTAAAATCTCACAGTTTTTTTAAAAAAATGTTTTCATTTCCTTAACAGAAATACTTTGAGCGAAAAGACCTGTCACTATCTATGTGGGTCACACCCAAGAGCCCATAAGTCCTCTAAATTTCAGTCTCCTTGATTTTAGAGTCAGGAGATGGCTATGTGAAGGATAGTTGTGAACAGGGCATGTGTAGAAGAAATGCCTCCTGGGTCAGTGCTTTCCAAACACACATGACTAGGTGACAAGGAGCATCCGTTTAAGGACTATCTCTCAGGTGGGGCTCAGGATCCCCTGTTTCTTCCTCATTCACTCTTACCCAGTATTCTCCCAGTCTCTGCTAGAAGTGACCACAACATCTGTAAGTTTCTATGTCACGGGCTATACTGTGTTTCTTCCTCCCAATACTCCTGCCATTGTGAGCCCTGAACCTTCAGAGAGTTGCTCTAGTGACTGACACTCATGTATTCATTCAACAAGTACTCATGGTGTGCCCACTACCTTCCCAACTGCTAGGCAAGACAGAAGCTCACATCCACAGTGTGAACCATCTTGTAGGAGCTGGCATCGCAAATGCTCAGTGTCTGCTGAAGGATTGGTTGACCCCATGTTGAACTGGTCTATAGGACACATGGCTGGATTATTATAGTTGCAGAGAGGGTATAATGTGGCATCTTATAGGGTGGAATGAATACAGTTAGACCCTCCTGTGAAGTTAGTATTTGTGAGCTTCAGTAATGAATGATGTAAGCTGTTGATTTTTGTGTCAATTTGTTCACTATCAATAGTCAGTACAACATTGTCAAGGTTTGAATCATGCCCCCCTCATCCATATGTTGAAGACTTAACACATCAGAATGCATTTGAAAAAAAGCGTATTCTATATGTTCTGTGTATGTGTGTGTGTTCCCTGAAGACATGTGAGTATACACATGCCTGCATATGCATGTGAAAGCCATGGGTTAATGTCTGCCATTCTTCATTATCTCTCTCTACCTTATATTTTGAGATGGGATTTCACAAAGAACATGGTTCTTATTATTTCAGACAGCAAATCCTGGAAACCACCTGATTTCCCTGCCTCCCACCTGTGATTGTAGGTGCCATGCTATATTTCTCTTTAGCATGAGTGCTAGGGATCTGAACTCACGCTCTCAGACCCACACAGCAAACACTTCACTCACTCAACTGGGTGGATCCTATTCCACTGTGACTCGTACCCTGTCGGAGAATGCAAGGACCCAGGCCCACAGAGAGAAGACTATGTGAAGGCCCAGGTAAAAGTAACCATTTAGAGCCAAGAAGAAAGATCTCAGAAAAACCAGCCCTGCCAGCACCATAATCTTGGACTCTAGTCTCCCGAAAGAAGAGGAAATGAAAGTCACTTTTTATGAGCCATCCGGTTTATGGTACTTAGTTATGGCAGACAAAGCAAACCAATATAGCTCATAATAGGTTTCTTCCAAAATCTTTCTAGCCTTAGACTTATTTCTACAGAATACTTACATTTGCTTCCTGTTTCTTCATACAAAAACAACATATTTTTTAAGTTTGGGAAATGCATGCATTGTATACATTTTTACAATGATTCCTCACAAATGTGAATCCTAGTAAAACCAGAATTATGCCTGGTAGGGAGAACTCGGCAACAAAGCTGTGTTGATACACTAAAGCAATGAGCTCAGATCCAGGAGGACTTTAGAGGTCTCCTTGCTTCATTTACAGAAATGCTGGAGGAAGAGGTGGAGGAGGAGGAGAAAGCTTCAATGGTGGTGGCAGGATGATGCTGAGTCAAGATGGTGAAGCCAGAGATAGTGTAAGGCTCTAGGCCAAGATGATTAAGCCAGAGACAGTGGGGATTTAATGTAGCCCAGGGGATCATGATGTTTATCATTACTCATGCACTGTGCTCAGGCTGATAGAGTATCATTGAAGCCGGGAGGGTAAGTTTTCAGAGGGAATGCCATCAGCATGGGGTGCTGACTCCTAGAGAGCAAAGATGGCTTGTAGCTGACAGGAGATGGAGAGGTTTAAAAAAGAATGCTGACATTAAAAAAGCTGACAGGAGATGGAGAGGTTTAAAGAGACCTGGCAGTTTGAGGCATCAGAGGGGCTAGGATGCACCCTTTGGCACATTGCTTAACCCTGAACCTTTGTTTCCTGTTTTGGAAAAGAGTTCTGCTTTCACATGTCACATGAGGCTTCTGAAACAATTGAGTGGGGATTAGAAGAGGAACTTCAGGACCACTAGAATCTGCACCTTTAGGCCAGGAATCCATCTATCTCAAAAGATGTATTAGTTATCCTAATCTTCATCATCCTTCGCAGGTGGTTCTAGCCCATCAAGCTGATGATGGACTTTAACTGCCACGGAAGGTTGAGGCAAACCCAGCATGGCCACAGTTGCCTTGAAATCTAAAAGTTTTTAACTTTTTGCCTTTGTTTTTGTTTTGCTTTTCAAGATGGGTTTTAGCTGTACCTTTGGAGCCTGTCCTGGAACTAGCTCCTGTAGACCAGGCTAATCTCAAACTCACAGAAATCTGCCTGCCTCTGCCTCCTGAGTGCTGGAATTAAAGGCGTGCGCCACCACCACTCAGCTAAGTCTTTAACTTTTTAAAATTTAACTGCACTAGTATTTAATCGTCTTTAACTTAGCAATTGATTTCTCGAAAACCATCTCCCCTTTCTGGGCTCAGAGAAGAAAGTAAAAAGTACAAGGCTTCAATCTGTGGTGGAAGAAGGCTCATCCAGCCAAGAAATCCAGGACTTCTATTCCATTATAACTGTTCCTCAGGCCACATACTGTCCTTTCTGGGATCCCAGCTTCAGTCGCTCCGAAGAGCCACACCCTGCCTGTCTTGCCCATAAACATAACCCATACAAATACCAACCTGTCATTCCTCCACTTTGATGACAGAAGTCTCTTCACTTTTCCCTTCCTTGCTAGTCTCAAACACACTGCCATCCTACAGCCTGCCTCATTCCCTCTCATTCATTCTCTGATAGTGTCTAAAGGGACATTGCAAGAACTGAAATTTAATTACATTAATTCTTTGCTTATAAGCATCACATAAGTGAGCATGAACTATTGGATCAAGACCCAGCCGGCATTGATAGCCCTCTCCAGCTTCAGATACTCCAGCCTGACCTAGGTTGTACTTATTATATCTTCTGCTCTGGCTGTCTTCAGCTTTTCACTGAGAACATGTATCTTTCTGGCACAAGCGATAATAAACCTTGGACAGAACTCAGTCAACCGCTCTCTTTCTGTGTCCCTTGAGTCCAGAAGTCAAATGCTAAAGGCTGTCTTGATGCTATAGGCCCCAGAATAGTTTCAGTGGTCCATTCATCAACACTGACCAATACATTTACTGAGCGTCCTCTGATAACCATGGTTAGCATCAGAAGTCTCTTAAAATATGCCTCCAGGGCAACTGAGCTTTAATGTCAATGGAAATCGTGTGTTTCTTGGTGATAATCTTCATTAGTGATGAGACAGTGAGAGACAATAGAGATGGGGTCATTGTCATAGACAAAACAACTTGGTACCAGAAGAGAAACAGCAGCCATTACAACGCACACACTCAAATAGCATTTGATTCCATCCTAGGCCACCCAGACAAAACTAGAGAAGAGGGGAGGGACACTATGCAAAGTCACATGGTCATACCCTGCCTCCTAACCTTGAACACAAACCTATGGCACCTTCTTAAAGCTTTCAAGATCTAACATTCTGTTGGAAATTCCAGAAGAAGAGACCCTAGTACTCCTTGTAGACCAGAAAGAGACAAGACATCTACTGAAAGTCAATTCTAGTTACCCACCCAACGGGAATCCTAAAATGGCTCACCTGATATCTTGATTGGGGCTTCTATTGCTTTGATGAAGCACCGTGATCAGAAAGCATGCTGAGGAGGAAAGGGTTTATTTGACTTAAACTTTCGTATCACTATTCATCATCAAAGGGCAGGAACTCAAACAGGGCAGGAAGCTTAAGTCAGGAACTGATGCAAAGGCCACAGAGAGGTAACACTTACTGGCTTACTCCTTGTGGCTTGCTTAACTTGTTTTCTTATAGAATCCAGTCCCACAACCCCAAGGATGGCACCACCCATAATGGGCTATTCCCTCCTCCATCAAGCACCAATTAAGAAAATGCCCTATAGACATGCCTACAGCCTGATCTTATGGAGGCATTCCCGCAATTTATGCCTCTAGTTTGTGCATAAAACTAACCAGGACACCTGATCTTTACACTTGTTCTACCAAACACAAATTCCCTGAAGTCCTTTGCCAGAATGAGAATGCTGAAATTCAGAGACAATGAAGAACTCATGTTAGCCCCTCCTCCAGGACACTGCCTCCCTGACTGGCATGCTCTCAAACATACCCCATTAACCAATTACCACTCTCCTGCTAGTGCATCCTGAACTATCAGCAAGCACTTGGCAGCTCAGGCTCCACTCTCTCTATCTTCTCCCATCTTCATCTTTTAAAGCTCTGAGTTTCAAAATCCGAAGATAGCATGAAGCCATCCTCACCAGAACTATGTGCAGCTCTCTCCATCCCTGTGTTTAGGGAACAGTCATATCGGCCTCAAAGGTGACTGAGATCGTGAAATGAGGTAAGAAATGGGACCCAGCACCCTGAAAATTTAGCATATGGAAGCTTTTTGTCTAAATTAGTGACTTTCCATGCACTCCAATCTTCTGTAGATGATGCCAGCTTTTCCCATGACTTCCAATAAATAATAAAACTAAACAAGACCTCCAACAGGTCATGTCTGGACATGGGGCTCAAACTAGTCCTGTGGGCACAAGGTACTGGCCAGGGAGAGCCAATAGTCCTGGAGAAGAAATATTTTTCCCACTTCAGAAACCCATTCTCCTAAGAACCCTTCCTCGTGTGTCTGCTTCTGCTCAGCTGACAGCAGAGAGGAGGCATCAGTCTCCTGTGATGGCCCAGATAGCAGACAAGATAGCCCTTGAGATCTTCCTTTGGAAGTGTCTGCCCACTGTGCTATGTTCCTCTAATGCCAAGAGTTATCACTGAGATGGCCTTACTGGTGTCTCCTTGGACTTCTGGTCAACCACAGCACCTTGCCTGGTTCGGATGTCAGATACAGCTAAGTATGCAGGTCTTGATTTAGCGCATTGTGTATTTACGCTACTGCTACAAGATCTGAAAGACAGAGGCCAATCCAGGTCAGTCGTTTGTCCACCATAGCACCTGACACACAATCAGAAGTCAATAAACCATTATCTTGCTCATTAATCATAGAACATGATTCAAATGCAGCTATGGCAAAATCCATTATTTCTGGACCTTTGTGTTTGGATGAAATTTGATCTTTGGAGAATGAATCTACAAGACTCAAAGTCCACACATCTTTCTTAATAATTATTCTCTTTCTTTACAGAAAGGTAGGTCAGTTCTCTATGGTGAATTTTTCCAAAGTCTGACTTGACTCATTGTGTATACTACAAATGGTTTCCCTCCTAATCACTGTTGTTTTTAACAGAATTATTTGAAATATATTATGAAAAAAATATTTCACAGTTGAGTCTTTGTCTCTTGGGGCCCTGTAAGAAAAACGGTGAGCAATTTCAGAGATTGCACTTAACCTCTGAAATGCTGACCTATGTGAGCATCTGACCCAGGAAAGAAAAGCATTGGCTACATTTTCAAGAAAAACCATTTCCAGTGGGCCCCACCCCTATTGCTAACTTTGCCATTTTGTCCAAATTCTCTCAGCAATACGTCAAAGCACATTGCAGACAAAGCTGTTCTGCCAAGTCAGGACCGGAACCACAAAAACCAAGATGGTGGAGGCTGTTTCTCATGTAGGTAAGAGGCGGAACACCATAGGCTGAGCATCCTGTCTCTAGAAACCCCAAACTGACACATCCCTGGCCAGGTACTAGGCCCAAGAGAACACAGTTTATCCGGTTCATATGTCCCCAGGATGGCAGAGGGTCTTAGAAAGCTGAGAATTCAAGTCATATTAACACTGTAGACAAGACTGTGAACCCAAATTTCCTTTAATTTGGGGCCATTTAATGCCTTTCATCAATTCCCATTGTCTTAGTTTAACAAATGGAATCATAAATTATGCAATCGACAGCAATTGCACTTTGCAATTAGAATTTGTCAGCATTCTCCTTATAAATAATTAATATTAGGATAACCTTGATAGAGCAGATACATTTTTGGAGGGGTATTGTTGAATATTTAGGAACTCTCCATTTTGGATTAAAATCATGAGCCAGTGAGTAGCTCAAAATAACTTTCAACTCCAAAAGTCCACAGTGTTTTTTATTAAAACTAAGAAGCAAAGCACAACACTCTACAGGATTTTGAGGCAGAAAGGATGGCCAACAGAAGCCTGTGTCATGTGACTTTCCATGGAATGACAGCTCCTCCGGGTACTCTGGACCAGATTGTGAGAACTACCTTTGAGATCCTGTTTTCTCCATCTACAGAGTGAATGCATAGAGAACAGGAACACTCAAATTTTGTTTTTTAGTTTTCCAGCTGCTCTCAGGATTTATGGCTACAGAACACAGGTCCCTGCGGGATCCACACACAAAACTGTATCTCCATAGAATGATGCTCAATCAGTCCAATACCTTCTACTATGCATTTAAAAACATTATTTTCTAAAAAATCCATCCCCTTCACCCAGAGTACCAAAGAGGTTTAACACATACTCACACACAAATGCACACACCCAGGCAAGCAAACAGACAGACAGACAGACATAGAGTTGGCTCACAAATAGAATAAGGTAAACACATATGTAGCAAACACCAAAATTCTAATCCTGATGCAAATTTTAAAATGTAGGAGACAAGAAATCCTCAAAAAGCAAATCTAGGAATGATACTTTCTATCATCTTCCTCAAGAGCTGCCTCATGAGTATAGGGAGGAGCCCCCTAATCAATAGGACAATCCAATATTCTCCTCTCCAGTGCAGGAATTCCTCTTAGGGCACCTGGAAGTATAGGAAGCCCAAGACAACCAGCTCCATTGATCTCATAACACTTGCTATGAAGTAGCGCATATCTCATCTCAGCCTTGAGGGAAAGGGATCTTGACATGGTGGGTGACTTGTCCACAGATGTATGCTTGGAGCAAAAACTTAACACTTTGCCTGGGAGTTATTAGCCCTGGATACAACGTGAAGTAGATGTTATCAATAAAGTCTAGAAATGTGATTTTGCATAGTACAAAAATTAAAAGCAATCTGAGTGTCCTATTGTGTAAGAAATGCTGAATAACCCCTTTCTTGGGAAAATAGACCCAAATGGCCCATTTTCTAGGCTGAGGACAGAAATTTCCAGAGCCACTCATAGGACTTTTTCCAAGGCAGCACCTCTTGCTCTGACATAGACTGGGGCCCCCAAACAAAAATCAGGTTTGCAGCTTTACTTTCTGTCTCTGCATGTCTGTGCAGATCACACCACTTACAAGCTTACGAGGAAACTCATCTCTTGTGCCCCACTCACAGCAAGAGCTGCACCATGAGTGCAGAGGGTAGCACATTAACGCACAGGACAACCCAACTCAAGGCAAAACTCTGCAGTTCTTTAGGCTTGACAAGCAAGTATTTGCCAAGTTCTGAGCTCAGAGCCCATAAAGGACATGAATAAGATATAAAGCCAGGAGATTAAACTCATAACATTAATAAAGGTAATACAAGATGATATAATAAGCGATAGTACAAGAACACACCAAAAGAACAGAGGAATTTACTTTCACTGGGGAAACGTATGACAGGCACATGAAGAGATGAGTTAAGGATCTGGGAAGTATCATTCACTGATCCCTCTTCTTCTATCTCTACCATCAGATAGGGTATGGGGGTCAGGTACTTAGGGAAACATTGAAACGTGATCCAAGGAATGTGGGGATATAAAGCAAGGGAAAGACTTGTAAACAGTCCTAAAGAGATTACCCAATGTGAGCACAAAGCCCTGTATATGTCTGCAGCTGGCCCATCCTGAATTTCTTGGACCAGGATGACTGGGCCTGGTTAGTACTAATAGGGAATACTTGGAAAGCAAAAAGGAGGGGAAGGGAGATGGGAAGGGGGAGGGGGAGGAGGGGAGGAGGGGAGGAGGCGGGAGGAGGAGGAGGAGGAGGAAGAAGAAGAGGAGGAGGAGGAAAAGGAGGAGGAGGAGGAAGAGGAGGAGGAGGAAGAGGAAGGGAGAGGGGGAGGAGGAAGAGGAGGAGGAAGAGGAGGAGGAGAATGAAGGGAAAGGGGGAGGAGGAGGGGGAGGAGGAAGGGAGAGGGGGAGGGGGAGGAGGAGGAGGAAGAGGAGGAGGAGAATGAAGGGAAAGGGGGAAGAGGAGGAGGAAGGGAGGGGGGGAGGAGGAGGAAGAGGAGGAGAAGAATGAAGGGAAAGGGGGAGGAGGAGGAGGAGGAAGGGAGAGGGGAGGGGAGGGGGAAGAGGAGGAGGAGGAAGGGAGAGGGGGAGGGGAGGGGGAAGAGGAGGAGGAGGAAGGGAGAGGGGGAGGGGAAGAGGAAGAAGAAAAGAAGAAGAAGAAGAAGAAGAAGAAGAAGAAGAAGAAGAAGAAGAAGAAGAAGAAGAAGAAGAAGAAGAAGAAGAAGAAGAAGAAGAAGAAGAAGAAGAAGAAGAAGAAGAAGAAGAAGTTGTGCATAAATCATTGTTAAGTAGAAGATCTACCAAACTCTATTTCTGTAGAAAAGTCACTCTTCCAGAGCAGAGCTTGAAGGGGCTGTGTGGGAACTGAAGAATTAGAAAGAATTGCAAAGCACCTAGAAAAGCCTGGCATTCAGCAACAGCAGGGAAACGGTTACAGAGTTGTTATATTAAGTCTAAAGCTTGTCCTAGTAACTTTAATAAAGGACTTTGCTTCCCAGAATTTCATTCAATCAGCAAACTGCTAAACTTACATAGTATTAGGTTACACCTGAGACTTCCTAGACAGAACGCTTGATGTGGAACAAATATATAAACCATGAAGGGAGAGGGTTAAATCAGTCATCTGAAAAGCGAGTTTAACGACGCTAGCTCTGCTTTCCACTGAAAAGAGATGTCTGCCTGATGTACACCTACATGTCTGTCCCTCAGTGGAACCCACCTGACTCATTGTCCTGTGCAATTACTGGGAAGTCGTGGCATCTGACCTTTGATTTGCCAAGAGCAAGGATGGACGAGAGGAAGCACTGAAGATGAAAGTGATGGGATAGCAGAAGCCTTCTCAGGGAGACAAGTGACAAAGAAGCTGGGGGCTGGGGAGGAGTGACCTGCAGAATGTTCCAAGGCTGTGGTACCTTCAAGGCTTCTTGCAGCAGTCACACCCCACTTGGCTCTCAGCCTGACTGAAGAAGAGCTAGATGGTCAGAAGAAGTTCTTCCCACTGTTGTTGACCCTACTTGAGAGAATTACCAGTTCAGCAACATGGGGGTCAATAGCATTGTGAAAAGTAATAAGACAGCTTCAAGTCACCACATACAACATAATATTCTATTTATTCCACCCTCTCCCTTTCCAGTCATGTCAAAAACATATTAGTGTGATATATGTGTCTTAGATATAGTAGCAGCCTCTGGGCATAAAAATGATTGAACAGATTGACGGATGGACAAACGCGTGGAAGAATTAATTTATGAGTTGGTGTGCCGGCTAAAGTCATCAGAGAAGCAGGAGCCACAACTGAGAAAATGCCTCCTTAACATCACACTTCAGGCAAGCCTGTAGGGCATTTTCTTTAGCGGTAATTGATGTGGGAAGCCAGACTCACTGTGGGTGGTGTCATTCTTGAGCTGGGGGTTCTGGGTTCTATAAAAAAGCAGACTAAAATCCATGAGAAGCAAGTCAGTAAGCAGTGCCCCTCCATGACTTCTGCATCAGATCCCACTTCAAGGTTTCTGCCCTGTCTGAGTTCTTGTCCTGGCATCCCTGGGTGATGCACTGTGGATGTGGAAGCATAAGCCAAATCAACCCTTTCCTCCCCAAGTTGCTTTGGGCATGGTGTTCCATCACAGCAACAGTAACCCTGACTAAGACAGTGAGTGAGTGAACAAAATTATTCACCTTGCATGCCCAGTATAGTTTAGCTTTGGTTCCATCATTACATTGTTGACCCAAAGAAACAGCTCTGTTATCAAAGGGAATAAAAGATAGTTTGTTCTGAAACCAAATATAAGTGACCATTGCCAAGAAACACAGATTCAGAACGCCAACAAATACTATGTTCCAAGCGTGGTAGCAAGTTCATAATGTTTTTCTAGGAACAGAACAAAAAAAGTTTTAAATTGAGAATTTTTTTCAGATTCACTAGCAGGTGCATCAGGTAAATGAACTGCAAAAAAAGCAGCTCTTCTGTAGGCCACAGATGCTGTCTAGTAACATGTCTAGCCTTTGGGCTGGCTGTACATTCAGGAAGGATGTCAGCTCAAATGCAGAGGTAGGAGATTATGACCAGCTAGGTGGCCAATCTAGAGAGAGCTGGAGACAATTTGTCTCTAGACTTGCAACATTCCAGCTCTCCACAACTGCAGAAGTTTGAATCAATCTATCATCTTCATAGAATATTTAACATAACTGCAACCATCCCCCACTCCAGACGCTTCAGTTCATACCGTATAATAAAAAAGAAATAAATCTCTGATGAGCCATCAAGAGCAGATGGATTGAGTGATCTCCTGCTGTGTGGCCTCCAAGAAGTAATATCCTACTTCAGAGTCCCCATCCCTCCTCCATGCAACACAAATAAAACTTTCCAGTTCACCTCATAAGGTTATTAGGAAGACAAAATGAGATGATTATGCACTTGCTAAACACAGCATATGATATTATAATAAGAGAAACACTTTCAAGTTTAATTTGCTTGTGACCATGAATGTAATTTAAACTGGAGATTCGATGTTCACCTTGCGTTCTTTGAAGTGTCAGTCAGTTAAATTAATAATGTAAACAGGATGAGGGAGGGGGAAGCAGGCATTTAAGCCACTTAATTTTTTTCTAACCACAATTGGTATGCTAATTATGGATCGTAGTTGGCGATACACCAAAGCAAGGTCCTTAAGGACAATGTTATTCATTGTATTCCCGATAGTTTGCATACCTGAAGGAAATAAAATGGATTTTCTCTTAAAAAAAATAGATTACAACTCCATTTGATTTCATTTTTGGTGGCTGCATTAACCCAAAACTCTGTATCTTCATGTTTCCACGAGGGTGACTATTGAACACTGGCAGAGGGGACTTCAGGAGCCAAGGCAGATGGCCAGCGATGTGGTGATTTTTTTTTACAGAGCAAGCTGTTCTGAACTTGGAGAACCCAAGCAGGGGTTCCAGAGCATGAACTCTTAGAGTGATTAAGATTGCATCTGTGAAGGGATGGGGCTACAGTACAGCTGGTAGAACCCTTGCCTGGGCCTGGGTTCCAACCCCACCGTGATGTACGCAGGGCTTTTCTAGTCCTGGCATCTGACATCCTGACAGTCATCCTGACAATCCTGACCAGAGTGGAAACAGAACAAGGCAGGAGGTGCTCATCTTTGTGCCAGCCGGGTCCTTGCTGATACAAGCAAGGAACAGAAAGCAGGCCTGCCTTCCATGCCTGCCCTGACTTCCTTCGACTGGCATGGATGTTTAAGGCAAGCAAATCCCTTCTTCTCCTACATGATTTGATCAGCCACAGAAAGGAAACCAACCCCCTCCCTTCTCCCTTCCTCACTCGCTCTTGAGCAAAGTTGGAGCTTATTTTATATAAAAAAAAATTAACAAGATGTTAAGATGAGCAGTAAGATAGAAACCTGCTCAGGTAAAGGACACTACACACCCCAGATGTGAGAGATAATCACCATGAATTTGCTCTGCACCCTTCTTCCCCATTCAGCTCACTATGACAAATGGCTCCAGTCCCCTTTGCAAGATGGAAGAGTCATAACATAGGTATGCCATATGGTCAGACCTTTCTGCCTTTACTTCATTCCTAGATCAATACATAGGTGTAATGTTCAGGTCAAGGAGTTAGGAAGTGTAGTGACGAGGCGAGCATGCAGTTAGCTTTTCATCAACACCACTAAAGTGTTTGGTGGCAGGACCTCTGAAAGAGCTGCAGAGTTTTGCAGCTAAAGCTGAGTCAGGAAGCCTCTCTTAGATGAGAGCACTTGCTTGCCTCTGGCAAGCAGAGCAGACCCGAGAAATTGCTGCTACCAAGAAAATATGCTTTACTCTATTCTTTCCCAAGCTTTCTCAAGCTTTCTGTGGATTCGGTTATCCACGTGTGGGTGCCAGGGAAGGAGTGTGAGACCCTCGAGGGTGTTAACTACAAACCAGCCAATAGTTCGACCACCTACACACATTCCCTTCTACAGACCATGCCAGATTTCAGTAAGCGGATTAGAAAGATCATTCCTCTGTGTACCATGGTGAGCTAACGATAGCCAAGGATGCCTAAGCATAGGCTAGACCACAGTGCTTATTTCCAGAACCCAGCCTGCCCCATATGGGGACGAAAAGCCTTGCCAAGTGGCCCTCGTCTCCGGAGGAGCACACCACGCCTTCTGGGAGGTGATTTGGTGCAAGGCTTCGCTGCAGTGCTCATGTTGATGCAAGGCTTCGCTGCAGTGCAAGGCTTTGCTGCACTGTTGGCATTGATACAAGGCTTCACTGCAGTGCTGGAGTTGATGCAAGGCTTCGCTGCAGTGCTCGCGTTGATGCAAGGCTTTGTTGCAGTGCTCGCGTTGATGCAAGGCTTCGCTGCAGTGCTCACATTGATGCAAGGCTTCGCTGCAGTGCTGGCGTTGATACAAGGCTTCGTTGCAGTGCTGGCGTTGATGCAAGGCTTCGCTGCAGTGCTCGCCTTGGAACCCAGAGTGTTGCCCATGCCAGGCATGTGCTCTACCACTGAGCAACATCCCAGCCTGTGGCACCGAAACTAGGAAGGTCAGATCTTTCACGACTGTGCCTGGCGAAGAGCTGCTCCAGATCTCTGCTTCTTTATGTTGCTGTCTGATGGGCATTTCACACCATGCTGGGCTGTGTAGTTGCTCATAATCCACTGCTTTTCTAGAGAGATTGAAGCCATCTTGCCACCACAGGTCAAAGATGCCCAATAATAACAATACCAGACAAAGAAATTAGGGTAACAACAAACACACTGGTCACAATTTAGCTGCAGCTGAATGAAATAAGTTCCTCTGTGTATGTGTGTCTTTTGTGGAGACTTGTCTGTTAGCTTGGTTTTTTAGATCCATTTATTTCTGATGTCTGACTTTTAAAAAAAAAGCCCTTGTCTACAAATTCAATTATATATGCTATTTCAAGATTTTAAATTGGTTCTTCTCCCACCATTCTGAAATGTAGTGTCTAACTTCTTCATCTGGCAATTTTTAATTGGATATAAAGTATTGAGACATTGACCTTTTTTGGATACTGGCTATTCATTAATTTCAAAATTCTTCTTGTGCTTCATTTGAGATGAAATTATTTGGCAACAATTTGATCCTTTGAGAGTTGCTGTTAAGCTTTAATACTCTGAAACAAAGCAGTCTTCAATCTAGGACAGTGGTTCTCAACACACAGGCTGCAACCCCTTTGGGGATCACATATCAGATATTTACATTCCAATTCATAACAGTAGCAAAATTACAGTTGTGAAGTAGCAATGAAATACTCTTATGGTTGGGGGTCACCACAATGTGAGTAACTGTATGAAAGGGTCACAGCACTAGGAAGGTTGAGGACCACTGGTATAGGACCACACACATCCAAAGCATACAGGCCTGAACATTTACACAGCTATGGAAATTGAGGTTTTCACTGTGGTTGCTGAGGCTGTCACCTCTTCCCAGCTCTGGGTGAGCTTTGGGAATCCTTTACCTTTCCTGGATCATCCTACTTCTGCCTCTTATGGTTGCCTCACCAGTATCTGCCAATCATCCTGCACTTCTAACATCCCCAGGGCATGCCTTCGCATAGATGGAAGTGTGTGCTTAGAATGTATACTCAGGTGTCTCCAGACTCCCAGCTCTGATCTGGTCGCAAGGAGACATGTGTCTTTGGAGGCCATTCTCATGTGCGGCAAGTAGAGCCTCAAGCTGGACGGTCCTCATAAGTCTCACGTCTCTCCTGTACCTCAGTCATGGCTCTCCTGTACCGCCTGATGCCCCATGTCCAGTCACTGCTCCATGCACATTCCCAGGTTCTGCTTTGTCTGCTGCTTCAGATGGAAAGGGAAATCCTATCTCATCCCTCTAGCTTGGCCTGAAGCAGGAGTGTACATCGATTTTCTTAGGTACATGTCTTTTTGATTTATTTTTCTGGTTGCCTTAGATATTGCAACATAGATCTATAAGTTGTTGCTGTTAACAGTCAAGAAAAATTATACTTTGAAATGAATGTTAAGGAGCCTTACAACTATGTATTTTCTTCCATTCCTCTGCTTCTCAGTGTTCTTATTGTATATATCTTCTCTGTATGTCGCGTGCCACAATATATTACTATGAGTATTTTTAACTGTTGATACTTACTAAAGCATTTTAAAATAACTTTTTAAAAGGGACTTTTATATTTGTTTAGATTGGGGGGGCTTTTTATTCTATTTTTTATATGCATTGGAGGGAGTTAGGTCCACTGAAACTTGAGTTACAGACAATTGTAAGCTGCCATGTGGATGCTGGGAAGAGCAGTCAGTGCTCTTAACCACCAAGCTGTCTCTCCAACCCCTCTTTATTCTTTTTTTTAAAGTTTATTTATTTATGTGTATGTCTGTATGCCTGAATGTATGTGTATCATTTACATGCAGAAGCCCGGGCGATCAGAGAGGCATACCATCCCTTGAAATGAGGGTTACAGATGGTTGTGAGGCACATGTGGATGCTGGAAAACCAACCCCAGCCCTCCCACAAGAACGGTAAGTGTCTTAACCATTGAGCCATCTCTCCAAATCAAGCTTTTTATTCTTAACTTTAGTTCTAGGGTTTAATCTTATCATTTTGAGGCAATTTATCTGGTTTTTTTTCAAGGTTGTTTTGTTTTAAAGCTATGAATTTTTGGATGCCTGTTTGTCTCCATTTCAGAAGATGCTTTCATGGGGTATAAGCTGAGAGGATTTTCCGCCTGTTCAGAACTACTGCCTGGTACTTTGGGTATGAAATCTTCCTGAGGAAAAGACAGAGTCACTCCTGTCATCGTTCTTTGCTGCTTTAATTAATTACATTTGACATTTTTTTTGTTTTGTTTTCCTGTAATTTCCCATGTTTTCATTCTGTGTTCAGGTACTGATTTTTTTGTATTTAACTAGCTTAGGGTTGACTTTTTTGTTTTGTTTTTTTTTTATTTCTTTCTTTTTGTTTTGTCTTTAGTCCATTCCAATCACACTTCTCCTTCCACCACTATTCCCACCCACCTCTACCCTGCCACCTCCCTCTCCCCAAGATACTCTCCTCCTCCATTTCCCTCAGGAAAAAAGTAAACTTCTGAGGGATATCACCTGAATACAGCATAACAAGATACAGTAAGACCAGACACAAACCCTCATATTACAGCTGGGCAAGGAAACCCAATAGGAGGAAAGTGGTCCCAAGAGCAGACAAAAGAGTCAGAGACACCCCCACTCCCTCTGTTAGAAGTACCACAAAAACACCAAGCTAACAATCATAAGGCATATAAAGAGGACCTAACGCAGATCTAGCAGGCCCTGTGATTGCCGCTTCAATCTCTGTGAGCCCCTATGAACCCTGATTAGTTTATTCTGTGGGCTGTGTTTTCCTAGTGTCTTCAATCTGTCAGAATGGCTGAGAGCGCTGTGTTCAGAGTTGACTTTTTGAAGGACATTGAGCACCAACGTCCTTCATAATTTTCTTTTAAGTTCTAGACCATTTGCCTTCACAATTTTTTTTCTGCATTATTCTTTATCTTCTTCTGGGATTCCAATCCCTATGCAGTAAAACTTTTTCTACTTCCCAGCAGATTTCAATAAGCCTAGTCTTTATTTTTAATATTAGATTAATCATTTGAGAATTTCACACATGCAGCATCTGTGTAAATCATATTCATCCTGTTTTTAATTCTGGTCTTTGAATATCATTTTGGCTACTTTAAATTCTTCTGTCTTCAAGTTCACTGGTCTTTTTCTCTGTTTGGTCTGTTTTGCTCTTAGAAAGGTCTATCAGATCCCTTACTGTTTACATTGTTTCTTTTGTTCCTGGCAACCCCACTTGGCTTAAAACTATCCTTTATACTTCTATGTTGTTGCGGTCACATTAGTAGTTTGTGTGCTTTTCTACTGGACTCTTTAGTCTTTTTATCCTCTGATGTGGAATTCCCCTCGACATGCTGTGAATACCATTGGTTAATAAAGTAACTGACTTGGGCCTGTGCAGAGCAGAACAGAGCTAGGTGGGGAAAACTAAACTGAATGCTGGGAGAAAGAAAGGTGGAGTCAAAGAGACACCGCCACGTAGCCACAGCTGGAACAGACATGTCAGAAACTTGCTGATAAGCCACAGCCACGTGGCGGTACACAGACTAATAGAAATGGGTTAAATTAAGATGTCAGAGTTAACCAATAAGAAGCTAGTGCTAATGGGCCAAGCAGTGATTTAATTAATACAGTTTCTCTGTGGTTATTTCAAGGCTCAGCAGCCGGGAACAAACAAGAGGCCTTCCTACAACAGTCATCGATATCTTTGAGACTTAGTCTGACATTTAATCATCTGTGCTATTTCCTTTTCTGCCTTTGCTGGCTGTGATATTTTCTTGCATTTTCATGTATCTTGCAACCTTTGGTCATATGGCAGACATTTTACCTAAAGTCATCAGCTCTTAGCTCCAGAGGAGAACACACCTTTTCTTCTGTATGTTTTTACAGTAAAGGCCTGAGTCAATGCCAATTGTTTCTTATATGAACTTTGGCTTTGTTCCAGCCTGAGTATGATCTGGCTCACTCCCTATATGGCATCAGTTATTCTGAGAGTGACTTCAGACTCTGCCTTTTTCTGGACTTGGGTTTTGAAGCTGACACAATTCTAGAGGGCTTTTTAAGATTTATAATTGAGTAGAAAGATTCCAAACTGTGTGGAAACTTTTTTTGCTGTGTAGTGTGTCCACCAGATTTATGAATTCTGAGGGGGTTCTCTTTGCTCTTCAGCCCTTGTTTTCTGTGGATTAAGGGTTTGTTTATCCCTGCTGGCCCTGCTCAGGTCTTCAGAAAACAGCTTCACTGTATCCAGTGAATGCCTTATACTTGGTTTACATGTCATCTATTGCTTTGGCCTGTGCTGCCTGAGAACTAGCTCATTAATTCTTTCAGCTCTTTTATCGTGTTTTTCCCCAATGGTGGGCACGTGCCTCTTTCTACCCCCCACAGATGTACTATGTACCTCATGATACTCTCAGGTTCTTGACCTGCCTGGAGCTGTTGGCCCACTCTCTCTAAGAATTCAGTGAAGGCCTGTTGTTAACATCTGCCACAGCTCATGACTAATCTGTATAGCTGCCATATATTGAAATTCTGTTCAAATTTCAGCAAGATTGTCTCTATTGTAAACTAGCTAATATAAAAAGATTTTTATTATTTGAGAATTCTACGCATTTATATAATAGTTTGGATCAAATCCACATCCTATTCATTCTGCTTTCAATCCCTCTCAATATCATATATCTCTCCCTACTTCACATGCTCATTCTTTAAGAAGAAAAAAACTTACTGAGTCTTCCTCATGTTGCCTAATGGATGTGGCTATAGGACCATCTTCTGAAATGTGGATGGACCATATCCACCATATCCCTCCTACAGCAGCCACCACTTGCCAATACCTCCTCAGCTGGGGCTGAGGCATTGTGGATTCTTCCCCCACCCACACTGGGATTAGGGCTGGCTTGATCTTGTGGCGGATTTGTGTGTACACTCACAGTCACTGTGAGTTCATTTGTGCAACAAATCTGTCATGTCTACAAAGTACTGTTTCTTCAGATATCCATAAGGTCTGACTTTTATTCCTCCCAGAAATCTATAAGGGGCATGGTGAGCTAAGGGCCTCTTACATTTTCTACAGAATCGGTCTTTTCTAGACTTTAATCAATTCAACTGATCATATGTCACGATACATACATTTTATGTATATGTATACAATTTAGCTGATCATATATCAATGTACATGTATTTGTATATTAAGCAGCTATAGGCCTTTCAGTTGCTTGGTTTGTAAGGTGTGGACATTTCCTTGTAGGTTTATACAATGAAGAAGGAATAGGAGTCCATACATGTGCTTTTTCTTTTTCTTTTCTTCCTGACTTACCCACAATGTCTAGCTATTTCAGCAGGTCTACAAAAGGAATATATTCAAAAGGAATATACTCATAATAACTTTATGTTGCCAGGCAGAAAAATCAATGCTGCCATAAGACCATCCCCAAGGAGCAGGAATGCTGCTGTAGAGTGCAGTGCCTAGTAGTGTTGGGTCCTAAGTCTAATCCTTACTGCCAGAAAGAGACAGACAGATGGAAAGAGATGTGTACCCCAGTTTCATTTTAGACTTTTCTCTACGGCCAACGTGAATGAGTTCTTGAACAAGTAGAGTCAGATAGGACTTATTCCAATAAACATCTTCCTCACCTACATACATAAATGACATTTTGTGGACCTTGAAATTGTATTTACTACTATATCCTCACTTTCTGGGCAGTATATGGCAGAGAAAAAGCACTTAAGAATCACCAGTTAAATAACTGTTTGACCATTGAACTCCTGAAGACAGATAGGAAAGGGAAAGGGTCACATATATCAAACATCTACTTTGTCTTCAAAATTGTTTCACACACTTTATATCTACATTGTTTTACTTAATCTTTAAACAGTTCTGCTGGGGTTGGGGGGCGCTGGAGAGATGGCTCAGTGGTTAAGAGTACTGACTGGTCTTCCAGAGGTCCTGAGTTCAATTCCAAGCACCCACAAGGCAGTACAGAACTGTCTGTAACTCCAGTTCCAGGGATCTTACACCCATGGACATTACATATGAAAAAATAGTTCTACCAGACACTATTATAATACTTTGATGAACAGGGTGCTAGAGCTTCAAGCCTGTCATGTCAGCAAGCACACAGCTCCACAGAAGCGCACCAGCTTCTGGATCCTTTCCCATTCTAACACTCTGCCTTTTATAAGACACAGCCTCAACCGACTGAGAAAAGTAAGGAG
This sequence comes from Arvicola amphibius, assembly GCF_903992535.2. Lineage (NCBI taxonomy): Eukaryota > Metazoa > Chordata > Mammalia > Rodentia > Cricetidae > Arvicola > Arvicola amphibius. The sequence continues at coordinate 92,628,683 of NC_052048.2, forward strand.
CTGCAATTCTGGAACCTTCCCCCTAATATAGTGAGACATCTTTTCTCAATTGTAATCCTAGTCTGCATCTGAGAAGAAAAAAGGCAAGCATGCACATTTGGATTCTGTTTATTCATTGGCATCCAGAATAATAATAGAATTCAATTTAATGCCAATGCATATGAGTGAATCAAAACACAATTACAATTCTAAATGTCATGCATGTGTCAAAATACACAAATAAAGCCTGAGGCTCATGGTCCAGCAGTTAAAAACTCCTGCTGCTCTTGTAGAGGACTGGGTTTTAGTTCGTAGCACTCATATGATGGCTCATGCCTGCTCACAAGTCCAGTCCAGGAGTTCTGATGTTGTCTTCTGGTCTCCTCAAGTTCTGCATAGACATAGTGCATTTTATACAAGCACACAAAATACTCATACATAAAAAATAAAAATAAATACCTTTTTAAAGGTGAGAATAGAAGAACACACTTTTTAAATAAATGGAATGAAATAAAATAAAAACTTTGGAGGTTAGAAAGATGTCTAACAACTAAAGAGGACTGCTGTCAATATTCCATCTCCAAGACCGACCTGGTGGAAGGAGAGAACTGAAAACCATGACACATTTGCACATGCATGAGTGTATGCACGCAGACACTACAAAACTATAATAAAAAAACATATAAATAAACGTAATTGTTAAACATTTAAGTGCTTCAGTTGTTCTGAAAAGTCTCCATGCACATTTGTAGTTTGACTATATTTATTTTTTAAGGTTTTGTTCACTTAATAATTTTATGTGTATAGGTGCTTTGTCTGTATATATTTCTGAGTATTATGTGTGTGTCTGGAGCCTATAAACGCCAAAAGAGGATCTCAGATCCCCTGAGACAAGAGTTAAAGATAGCTCTGTGGGTACTAGAAACCAAACCTGGTCAGTTCCTCTGGAAAAGCATCCAGTTCTCTTAACCACCGAGCCATCTTTTCAGGCCCAGCTGTGTTATATTGATAGAAGTTTCTGGTTTTATCAAGTCAACCAAGCGTGCACTTCACACAGGAAAGTGAACATAAACTATCATTTCCAAAATCTAGTAACTTTTTATAACTCTTACATAGATGGCTTATGGCATGTTTGCACTAAAGAGATGCTAAAAAGTGTTTTAATATATTGAAATGTGATATTTGATAGTTTTAAACTTCATATAATTCTTTTTTCTTGAAGTAAATGCATTTTAAAATTTTCATAATAACATTTTCTTCATTTTTTAAAATATTTATGTACTTTTATTTTATGTACATATGCATCTATTTCTTTGATACACGTGACTGTGGGTACTCTCTGAGTCCAAAAGAGGTATCTGGCCCATTGGCACTAGATTAACAAGCAGTTGTGATCTGGGCATCAAACTTGGATCTTCTGCAATAGCAGCAAGCACTGTTAACTGCTGAGCCACCTCTCCAACTCCCATATCACAATATCTCTTTTTTTCAAAACAGTTACATGTTGAAAGTTTTAACCTTCCTATAAATAGCCCATTTCTCTATTTTTACTAAATCTATTTCCATCAGAGTGTTACCATTCCAAGCGAATATCCTCCTAATTTTCAGGAGTACCATAAAAGTATGATCAAGCGGTAGTAGTGAAGGAACCTAAATGTCTCAGAGAGGAAAGGGGGCCAACTCTCAACAGCAATCACAGGAGGTCGAACAATAAAACATCCAAAGGTTCTTGTTGCCTAGCCAAGAGTGCCTGAGGAATATATATATATCACTGTGAGAGATAGCTGACAGCACTTACCATGTGGAAATATTTTTTTCTGCCATTACCACTCAGTTTGCTCCACTTAGGCAATTCAACCCACTTCATCTTTGCCTTGATTCCCAGGAAACTCAGTATCAGATTCTAGAGAGAGCTCTTGAGCCTGCTAAATATTGCCTTGCACACACATATATTCATGGCATGCTGAAAACTATATGGAGAAATACGTATTAAAATATACATGATTATACAAATGGCCAGTACACGAATGAAAACATTTAATATCATTAATCTTTAGGGAAATGCACATAAAACACAATTAGAATAACTTCACACCCACTAAGTTCGTTACAATTTTGAAAAGTGGAAAAGGAGTAAAATTTTAAGAAATTTGAATTTTCATGAGTCAATGATGGGAATAGAAAATTGTGCAGTCACTTGAGAAAGCAGTTTAGTATTCCACAATAAGTTGTCATGTGACTCAGCAACTGTGTGGTTTCAGGAGATTTAAAAGCATAAGACCACACAAAATGAATATATGAATATTCACAGCATCATTATCCTAGCAGTCAAAAGGTGGAAAAGAACTGATCATCATCATTCAACCGTCCATCTATAAGAAAAAAATATGAATCTCCTCATTCCACAGAGTATCCGCGAATAAAGAAATGAAGTAGGATTCAGAGGACACCATGGATAAACCTTAGCACATTATGCTGGATCAGTGTAACAAAACACAAAAGGCCACGTATTACCTGATGCCAGCTATATGAAATGCCTGCGATGGTCACATGTGTTGAGCTAGAACTCAGATTAGTGGTACTAGGTTACCAGAGGAAGGGCAAAGTGTGATGACTAACAGGTACAGATTTCCTTAAAAATTTTGGAGGAATTGGGTAGTAATGGCTTTGAAAGCTTGTGAATATAGAATAAAACACACACACACCATGGGTAAGAGGAATTCTTTCAAAATAGCGAGTGAATTTTTCAGAATGTGAATTTTAATTGAACTTAAAATACAAACACACACATGCATGCATGTATGCATGCACACATACAAAGGCATGTATGCATGCACGTGCACACATACATCCAGTGTGAGTCCCTGAAAAAGCTGGTATGCTTTATTTCAACCTCAGGTTTGTGGGGTTTGTCCTTGGCATTCAATTGACTTTGTCAGTTATTGGTGCTTAATTATGCCCCACCATATAAAGAAACCACATTCATGTATTCTTCCCCGGTCAATATGCCTCAGGGCTGGTTTCCGGCATGGCAGTCCTACAAGTAACTTGGTTCTATACCTTCCTGTATATGTACTTGACTGAACACATGTCAGCACTCCCACAGTGTTGCACCGAGGAGTGGAACTGGGAAATTTGCTATTCAGATTCTGTTGATTCTATGCTTGTCCTTGTAAGAGATAATCAGCAAATTCTCAGAGAACCAAGACAGTGATGGAAGCATCCTGAGGCACCCATGAAGCAATGGGATACGCCTTAGCAATGGAAGCCAAGGAGAAATGGTTGGCTCTGGGAACCTGAGCTAGAAAAAAAATGATCTCGGCTGGATGCAAAAGCCAACAGAGGAATTCAAGAGCAACAAAGGGTGCAGTGGGATCCCCCAAGGATAGCGTGAAGCTTAGGAGCAATGGGGTCAAGAAACAGGACCTAGTATTCTAGGGGAGGGCGGGAACAGAGCCTTAAAGCACGAGTGACTTGCCTTCTTCGCTGGCAGAGAGCAGGGTGGAAACCGAAGGAGTATTTAAAGAGACCGATTCTATTGCAGTCCCTGAAATACACTTTGAACAAAACTTTCTTCCAGACTGAGCACTTGCGTTGGCGTTGGCTTCATTACAAATTTCCATGGTCTTCCCCACCTCCACCCCCCCCCCCACACACACACACACATTTGGTACAAGAAAGGACTATCCATAGAGAGGATATGGCTTCTGGTACTATTCCTTTTAAAAATAACTCAAACACCTCATTATAAGAGTTGACTTTGGCATGGTCCCCACGACAGCTTGACTCGCTGCGATGGGGTGCGGCATCTTTGGAAAACCGACACCCTTGAAACCTAGCACCCCGGCACTTTTGGCTGGTTCCTATCTAAGCGTGATGAATTCTTCTGGAACTAGCATGCAAAATCCATTAGTTCTGGCACTAAAGGAACACAGAAGCGAGGTGGATGATCCTGGGAAGACCAACATCTCCTCTGAGGTGGGGGTGGGAGGTGATAATACAACAAAATGGTTAAAGGGATGTGGGCTGACTGGGGTTTACTCTATCACACCCCAGGGAAATTCAATCATTGTCAGAATCCAAAGATTATTGAAATGTGGCTCCTTCTTCCCTCAAAGGCCTGACATTTAAATGAGAGAGGAGGCAAACTCTCAGTGAGCTCCAGAATGATGCAAAATGGCATAAATCCGAATGCAAAAGACAAGCAGCAGGCTGTGGCTATAAACATGAGCGAGCTTCCTCCCTCACTCAGAATGACAAATGCGAGCCTCCTAAGAAAGGAAAATTATCTCGAATAATGAATGGAATTCTACAAATAGAAGGAATCTAAATAGCAAGAGAAAATGCCAGGATGTCAAATCATATACCATATACATCTCCAAAGAGCCCATCCTTCTGCTTATGGATGGTACAGGTGTGCATGCACACATTTGCAGTCAAGGTCAACATGAGCTGCTGTTCCTTGGAACCCATCTACCTTGTTTTTTGAGGTAAGATTATTCCCTTGGATTCGGGATTCACCAATTCAGCTAGGCTGGCTGACCAGTGATCCCCCAGAAGCTCCAGTCTCAACTTCTCTGCACTGGGATTACAGACAAATGTTGCCACCCCAGTTTTCTTGTGGGTGTTGGGGATGGGACTCAAGACCCTGTGCTTAGACAACAGACACTTTGATGACTGAGCCACCACTCCAGTCCTAGAGCAATGATTCTCAAAGTATTGCTTCAGAGCAGCAAGCACCACGAGTATCACTGAACTCTTGGTTAGAAATGTGAAGTTTCCAGGCCCCATCACTGACTCAGAAACACTGGGTATAGGGTGGGAAGGTAGACCCTCCTAAGCCCTTGGGGTGACTAAGATTGCTTTTTGAGATCATACTGCATGGAGAGCAGCATACATGGCGTGATGCAATGTGAGATGAGACTAGAAAACATGGCGAATCTGAATTGTGGGGAGCAAATTTGCAAACTCAGGGATTGGGGTTTTCAGAGGGATTGGGGGTTTCAGGGATATAGGCATTAGGAAGCCACTGTGTAATTTTGAGCTAAGGAGAAATATGATCAGAATGATACACTTCAAAAGGAAAGTTTGGGAGTAAATAGAAACATCAAGAAAGGAAATTAGGTGCAGAGAGAAAATATCTAGATTTTTCCTAGATACACTGGAAAGTCCCTGAACAAAAATGTATGCTTCAGTTCAGAGACATGAGCATAAAAGTCAACATTATCCTTATGAGAGAATAACTTTAAATGAGCAAGTAGCCAGTTTGGAACTGCAATAAAAAATCTCAGACCTTGGCATTGTTGTCTTAGCAATAAAAGAAGGCATTCTAGAACCTACCCAGTGCCCTACATTTCCGTAAGTGCCTTACATACATTATCTCATACAATTAACAGTTACATGGAAGGATTAGAAACTTCCCGACGCTGTGCATAGAAGCAACAAAAGTAGAGACCTTAAAAACTCAAATTGAGGGGGTCAGTAAAATATCTACCTTGGAACTGTAACAAAACTTGTCTTTTTTCTGGCATACCATGCAGCTGATATTATACCTAACTTCTCTCTTGGAGCTTTCTTTGATGGCAGCCAACCCTTAGAATGGTACAAACCCACACATCCTCCACCAAATTTATAATGCCTCTTCAAAAATAATTATGAGCATGCACTAATCATTATGCCAGCCATAGAAGCAGCTTTCCCAAACTGTTTCATTTCTGAACCTTAACTTCTTCCCATGTTAAAACTAGCTACAGACAATGTTTCATGCTTCAATGACCTGGTGGACCCTGATGATACAGATATATGGGACTTTGAAGATCATGTGATATAATGCCATCTTCACTTTCTAGACATAGAAAAGAAACCAAAAGGAAGAAATTTATTTGGAGTATTTATAGAATTTAAATTGGATTTCCTAATCCAGAGACCTTTCCATCTCCCCGTAATCTGCATTGTAATCTCATTATTCATTATTATCCAACACAATAAACTTCTAAAACAGCAGCTGACACACAAGAAGTATAAAATAAAATATTTCTGACTGGATAAATGAAATTTTCATCAATGAATCTCATTCAGTTCTTTCTGGCTAAGTCGTTCACCCATCATTTTTCTAATTGTTTTTATTGAGCTATATATTTTTCTCCATTCCATTCCCTTCCCTTCCTCTCCCCTCCTCTTCTACCTTCTCCCATGGTCCCTATGCTCCCAATTTACTCAGGAGATGTTGTCTTTTTCTACTTCCCATGTATATTAGATCCATGTATGTCTCTCTTAGGTTTCTCTTTGTTGTCTAGGTTCTCTGGGATTGTGATTTATAGGCTGGTTTTCTTTGCTTTATGTCTAAAATCCATTTATGAGTGAGTATATATGATAATTGTCTTTCTGGGTCTGGGTTACCTCACTCAATATGATGTCTTCTAGCTCCATCCATTTGCCTGAGAATTTCAAGATTTTTTTTTCTGTTGTGTAGCACTCCATTGTGTAAATGTACCACATTTTCCTAATCCATTCTTTAGTCGAGGGCATTTAGATTGTTTCCAGGTTCTGGCTATGACAAATAATGCTGCTATGAACATAGTTGAGTACATGTCCTTGTGGTACAATTGAGCATCCTTTGAATATATACCCAAAAATGGTATTGCTGTCAACACAACATTTCTTTTTTCATACTATATAACCTGGCTGGTCTTTCTTTCTGTTACAAAGAGGCAACTCTCATTCTTTAGATTTAAAAAGTAGCCCATTTTGGGCCAAGAAAAAAATCAGAGAAACATCACCCTTCACGATAGCCACAAATAGCTTAAAATATCTTGGAGTAACTCTAACCAAACAAGTGGACGACTTGTATGACAAGAACTTTAAATCTTTGAAGAAAAAAATGAAAAAGACACCAGAAAGTGGAAAGATCCCCCATGCTCTTGGGTAGGTAGAATTAACATAGTAAAAATGACTATCTTACCAAAAGCAACCTACAGGTTCAATGCAATACCCCGCAAAAATTATTCACAGACCTCGAAAGAATGGTACTCAACTGCATATGGAAAAGCAAAAGACCCAGAATAGCCAAAACAATCTTGTACAATAAAGGAACTTCTGGAGGAATCACAATTCCTGACTTCAAACTCTACTACAGAGCTACAGTACTGAAAACAGCCTGGTATTAACATAAAAACAGACAGGAGGACCAATGGAACCAAATCAAAGACCCAGATATTAATCCAAACAACTTCGGACACCTGATTTTGGACAAAGAAGCAAAAAATATCAAATGAAAAAAGAAATCATATTTAACAAATGGTGCTGGCATACATGATATCAACATGTAGAAGAATGAAAATACATCCATATCTGTCATCATGCACAAAACTCAAGTTCAAATGGATCAAAGATCTTAACATAAAGTCAGCCATACTGAATCTCATAGAAGAGAAAGTGGGAAGTATACTTGAATTCATTGGCACAGGAGACCACTTCCTAAAGACAACCCCAGTGGCACAGACACTGAGAGAAACAATTAATAAATGGGACATCCTGAAACCAAAAAAAAAAAAAAAAAAAAAAAAAAAAACTTTTTTAAAGCAAAAAACAAGGTCAACAAGACAAACGGTAGCCTACAGAATAGGAAAAGATCTTCACCAACCCCACAGCAGACAGAGGGCTGATCTCCAAAATATACAAAGAGCTCAAGAAATTGGTCATCAAAAGAACGATTAATCCAATAAAAAAAATGGAGTACAGACCTAAACAGAGAACTTTCAACAGAGGAATCTAAAATGGCTGAAGGACACTTAAAGAAATGCTCAACATCCTTAGTCATCAGAGAAATGCAAATCAAAACAACTCTGAGATTCCATCTTACACCTGTAAGAATGGCCAAGATCAAAAACACTGAACACAACTTATGCTGGAGAGGATGTGGGATAAAGGGAACACTCCTGCATTGCTGGTGGGAGTGCAAGCTGGTACAGCCCCTTTGGATATCAGTATGGTGATTTCTCAGAAAATTAGGAAACAACCTTTTTCAAGACCCAGCAATACCACTTTGGGGTATATATTCAAAGGATGTTCAATTGTACCACAAGGATATGTGCTCAACTATATTCATAGCAGCATTATTTGTCATAGCCAGAACCTGGAAACAACCTAAATGCCCTTGAGTGAAGAACGAATTAGGAAAATATGGTACATTTACACAATGGAGTGCTACACAACAGAAAAAAAAAAATCTTGAAATTCTCAGGCAAATGGATGGAGCTAGAAGACATCATATTGAGTGAGGTAACCCAGACCCAGAAAGACAATTATCATATATATACTCACTCATAAGTGGTTTTTAGACATAAAGCAAAGAAAACCAGCCTATAAATCACAATCCCAGAGAACCTAGACAACAAAGAGAACCCTAAGAGAGACATACATAGATCTAATCTACATGGGAAACAGAAAAAGACAAGATCTCCTGAGTAAATTAAGAGCATGGGGATCATGGGAGGGGATTGAGGGGGAGGGAAGAGGCAGGGAGGAGAGCAGAGAAAAATGTAGAGCTCAATAAAATCAATTTAAAAATAGTTCATTTTATTTCTACATATAAAAAAAGTCTCAGGGCTGCAGAGTTGTCGCCATGGTTAAAAGCAAATGTTGTTACCAAGTACCCGGGATGGGTTCCCAGCACCCACCTTGCTGTTCCTAACCACCTGCTACTCCAGCTGCACAGTAGCCAACATCCTCTTCTGGCCTCTGCAGATGCTGCATGCATATGGTGCCCATTTATGCGTGCGAAACATGCACACACACAAAATGAAAAATAAATTTCAAGAAGTCTCTCCTTCGAGTAACTTTGGAGACTGCATAATGATGTATGCGATTCTTTTAAAGAAAAGTGATACTGTTTACAAGTGCCCACAGCGAAATGAAACGCAGCATGATAAACAAGTGCTCAGGGGTCTACATGAAGAAATACTGTGTTTATCAACTTGATTACTTGTGAGTAGGTTCTTCCAAAGGGCCTAAAACCTAAGCTCCCTCCGGGCGGAGTCAACATCTTTGCTGGCAACAGCTTACACACATGTTTACACAGCTACACTGTTTGAACTGCATTCATTATAGTAACTCATTAACTGCAATGTTCAGAAAAATAGTCTCACTTATCTGACTTTTCTGAGGAAGCAAAGAAAAAAATCTTCTCAAGTTTTCCTTCTTAAAAGGGCTGGAGGCAGGTTTGGATATTACAGTGTGATTAGAATCTAATAAGCAATACATTAATTCTGCAGGGTTGTGTGGCTGTATGGCATGTGAGAATCCTCATCCTGAATATCTACTGGGTTTTTTTTTCCTTCTTTTTCTTCTTTACCTTCCTTCTAGCCATTCACCTGAGCAATACTCCTGAGCTGATATTGTCTGGCAGATCCTAGACTGGAGATGTGTCCATCTGTGTCTGCCTTGCTTCATTCCCTTGCTACTCCAACCCGGTCCAAATCCTTGCAGCCATTCTGGCCATGGCATGACACCCATAAGAAGGTGGAAGAGTAGGTGCTCCCAGTGAAGACAATTCGGTTTAGACACGCTTGGCCTGTGTTTTCTGAGAATCTAGCTGCCCTAGATTTTTTTTCTATTGTGGTTAAGAGAATGACCGAAAACCTCTTGGGGAAAGGCTTCTTTGACTTAATTATCCCATCACAGAGAGAAGCCAAGGCAGGAACTCTACTGGGTCAGGAACCTGAAATCAAGAACTGAAGCAGAGACTATAGCAGAATGTTCCTTATTGGCTTTTTCCCCGTGGCTAGCTCAGCCTGTTTACTATGCAGCCTAGGGCCACCCACCCAGGGGTGTCACTGCCCACAGTGATCCGAGCTCTCCCAAATCAATCATTAATTAAGAAACTGCCCTACAGCCTTGCCTTCATGACAGTCAGATAGAGGCACATTCTCAATTGAAGTCTTTTCTTCTCAGATGACTCTAGCTTGTGTCAAGTTGACAAAACATTAACACACTGCCCATAAGATAAAGTCTAAATATAAAGAGGATTAGACCTGAGCAAATAGCTTCTCAGCAATTAAAAAAGAGCATGTGCTGCTTTTATAGAGGACAGGGGTTCAGTTTCCAGCATCTCCATGGTAGTTCACAACCATCTAAAGCCCCTTTCCTAGGAGATCTGACACCCTCTTCTGACCTCCCCAGGAACCAGGCACATATGAGATGAGCATATACATGCAGGCAGAAGACTCGTATATGTAAAGATAATGAAATAAACGGGCATTAAATCTTGTTTTAAGGGCCTGGAGAGATGGGTCAGTGGTTAAGAGCACTGTCTGTTCTTACAGAGGTCCTGGGTTCAATTCCCAGTAACCACATAGTGGCTCACAACCATCTGTAATGAGATCTGGCGCCTTCTTCTGGCGTGCGGGCATACATGGAGGCAGAATATTGTATACATAATAAATAAATAAATCTTTAAAAAATATCTTGTTTTAAAGACTAGACTCATCCTCAAGTGACTCTGCAGGAGACTCTAGGTAAGGAAACGACTAGCCCTGGAAGTTCTGTGCAAAGAAGCCAAGGAGGTCCTGAGAAGAGGTGCCTGAGCTAGACTGAGATTTCTTCTCTGGGAGAAGGGTTGGAAAAGCTTCTTGGATGGGACAGCAATGATGAGGGAGTTATCTGGGTGCAAAGACAAGGTGGGGACAGTGTTCCGGCAAAGGAAAGAGCTGGGGAAAGCTTGAAGTCCATTAAGGCAATTCTTCTTGGCCTGGAAAAGTGATAGGATCTCAGGAGTTCCCGGTCATAGACGTGCCCTGTGCCATAGCCCAGGGGATATACAACGCTTAGGCTATTTTTGCTCCTTGAAAAACATATCTTGGACCAGAGAAAAGGCTAGCTGATTCCTTTGTGGATGGCCAAAGCGGAATTCTCAAAGGAAGCCTAAGGACCACTTGCCTCGAAACTGTATTAGTTTGTTGTTGTTTTTTAAAGTTGTCCCCACAAAGCACTATATACCTAATGTCATGTTCTTTACTTTGTTGCTCAAATTGTGCCAGCTTTGGCTATCGAGAGGTTTTTCCATTCATACCCAACACCATTGTGTGTGTGTGTGTATGTACAGGTATGTAAATGTTCCCATGGGAGGTGTTCACATATATGTTTGAGCATGGGAAAGATCGGAGGTCAGATGTCACCCTCATTTACTCTTCCACTTGTATTTTGGTACAAGGTTCTTCACTGAATGTGGAGGTTGCTTCAGCTGCATCCACGGGCCAGGAAGCCCCAGAGATTCCTCTGTGTCTGCCACTCTCATGATAGAATTACAGGGCTGGACCATTGAAACTGATTTTATATGGGTGCTGGAGAGTTCGCTTTGGTTCTCATGTTTGCTCAGCAAGCGAATTACCCCACAGGGCCATCTCCTTAGCCCTATCCTGTCCTTTTAACACCTGATGAATGGGATTGTTTATGTCTGTTTCGCTCTGTGTTTTGATTGTAATGGTGGTAACAAGGGCACACACATTTGTCAGATTTAAAGACCGTACATTACTAAAGAACAGGCCTTAATGGATTAAATTATATCTCAATTTTAAATAAAATCAGAACTATGAAATGCCAGTAAGTTAACACAGACTAATGCCTTGATGTACAGACAAATAGAAGAGAACATATGGTATGTTCTAACTACTGGAAATGATGCAGGCACAGGCAAGGGGATGAAATTAAAACAATTTTGACAATCACTTCAAGAAAACTAATCTGCCTCTTGTTGTTTCTTTTTAATAACATTTTATATGACTTTGTAAAAGTAAAATCAATTTATTTATGAAAACTATAATGTTGTATATTCACATTATAGACTTTGTAAATAGCTATTTATCTAGTATCTTTGCATATCTAATGCATCTAGCCAATGTGTAAAGCAGTACAGATTTTACACATAAACAGAATCAAGTCTTCATTTTAAACACTAGTTTAAAGTCTTCCTGTTTGCGGGGGTGACTTCAGACCCATAGAAGACTATGATATCCTGTTAGACTATTAAAGCTAACTCAAGCTCATTATCTTACCAGAATATGAAATTACATTTTTTCCTCTGAGATGGGTATTTAATAATGTATTTTTATATCTAACCTTGAGATGATATATATGTGTGTGTTAAATATATATATATATATAGATGTTAAATGAGAGTTAAAGAGTATCATTTATTTTTATCATGCGTAGACACATTGTAAGAATGGGAACCTATTTCCAGAAACAGGTTTGTATCTACGAAGGACACCCTCTGCTTTATTCTTCTTCTCCTTGACACAGCGAGCAAATATTTACTGGGTGTCTAAGGTCCAAGGAAAGATGCTCAGTCCTAAAGAGCCTGCATGAACAAAAAGGTGCTAGCCAGGGGACTCAGCCTAGTATATATTCAGACAGAGAGCAAGATAGACATAGCCTCTCTGCCCCCCCCCACACACACACGTGCGCATGTGCACACACACACACACACACACATATACACACAGAGAGATGGGGGAAGCCACAGAGCATGATGTACAAATGAGAATAACAGATAAGGACTAAAGAAAGCAAATCAATAGCAACCCCATGGTGGGACTCTGTTATTGGGCGGGGGTCGGGGTGGTGTCAACAGGGCTCAGTGGAAAAGAATCATTCTTGCGGAGGACCTGAGTTGGGTTCCCAGCACCCATCTGATGTTTGCAATCATTTGTAACTCCAGATCCAAGGGAACCAATGCCCTCTTCTGATCTGTTTGGGGCACCTGTACTCTATGTACAAACCCACACATAGACAGAGACAGATGCACATGATTAAAAACTGAACTTTTAAAAGAAATTCTATTCCAGCAGTCAGATCCATTGGATCAATAATAAAAATTAACATATCGAAGAAATACTTGGTAAATAAAATTACTAGAGATTTTCTGAAAATATTTTAGTTTGGTTTTGGTTGTTGTTGTTTAATTTAACTTGTGTAGGAGACTGAGCTGACACCACGCAGGGAGAACTGCAGCAGCAAAGGTGAGATAAAATTCTGTCATTTTAATGAGAGCTGCATGCATTGGGGGTATTACACAGCTCGACGAGCACATCGGACATAAGGTACAAAGGAATATAAGGGATATAGGACATTAGGTTTGCTAGCATTTGGAAGCTGACTACAGAGGAATTCCCATGCCATAATAACAGCCTTGGACAACTCGGCGTGTAATCCAGAGCTAATAGAGATCCTTCAGCCAACTGACTTTAGGAAACCAACACAACGTGGAAAGAGACGCGACTCTGAACGTCTCATAGCCTCGTGGGTATTGGCAGAGCCCGGAACAGGAAGCTTGGCCCTCCCTGCGCATGCACAATGATCTGGAGACGTGCTACAGCCACTCATGAGTCACACTCAGTAGAGCCAGCCTCTGCCCACACATGAAGTCTGGCTCCGTCCCAGAGGAGAGTCACATCTCCAAGTCACCCCTCGGCTGATGGTTCACAGGCCCGGCAAAGAACAGCCCTTAGTCAGGATGATCAGTTCTAGCCTTGTTCCTCCCAGGGACTGACTGTTTGAAACGCCAACTACTGGGTTTGAAGAATGAACTCAAGCATCTCTCCTAAACAAACAATTCCCTGAGAAGTGAGGTGAGAGGAAGGCAGGCATCCTTACCTTCCCGTAGTCCTTGGGCTTGGGGAAAGTTGCTTATAGATGCAAGTTCTCTGCATCCATCAAGATTTGTTTGTTAGAAGTGTGGGACCCACTCTCTGGGTAGCAATCCATCCTCTCACATGAGGGAGGTGGGAGTATTTAAGCAGCCTTTTGTGAATCCATCTGGAAGCAAACAATTCTCTCACGACTTATTTCAAAAGTTTGAATTCTTCTGTGTCAGGATTTTCCTTTTAAGTGGCAGAAGATGGACAGGGCTGTATACTGTCAATTGCGAAGCACTCTTAAGACCAAAAGTTGACCCAAATGAATGAACATAGCTCCCATGTTCTTGAATCAGAAGGATCAATACCTTTAAGATTACGTAGTTTCCTGTATTCATCTATATGCTAAATATAATCCCATTTCAGAAACCCAAGGAGGCCGGGCGGTGGTGGCGCACGCCTTTAATCCCAGCACTCGGGAGGCAGAGGCAGGCGGATCTCTGTGAGTTCGAGACCAGCCTGGTCTACAAGAGCTAGTTCCAGGACAGGCTCCAAAAGCTACAGAGAAACCCTGTCTCGAAAAAAAACCAAAAAAAAAAAAAAAAAAAAAAGAAACCCACCCACGGAGAAGCCAGATATGGCAGTATATATCAGTAATCTTAGCACTTGGGAAGTAAAAGCAAAAAAAAAAAAAAAATCAGAAGGTTGTTGTCTTCCTAGGCTACACAGCAACGTCAAGGTCAGTCTGGGCTACATGACACTCTGACTCAAAACAAAGCAAAAGAGAATCTCAGAAGAGGTTTTATTTGTCTAAACTGTAAGGCTAGCTCTAATAAATAGAGTAACATAAAAGTTATGTGCACCGCCATAAGAGTTTTGAAGAAAAGAAGCAGGCTACAGCATCTACCTAAACTGATCTTAAGACTTACTAGAGCCGGGAGGTGGTGGCGCACACCTTTAATCCCAGCACTTGGGAGGCAGAGAAAGACAGATTTCTCTGAATTTGAGGCCAGCCTGGCCTACAAGAGCTAGTCCCAGGACAGGCTCCAAAGCTACAGAGAAACCCAGTCTCGGGGGAAAAAAAAAAAAAACCCATAAACAAAAACAAAAGACTTACTCTAATGCCACAATTGTTAAGGGATTAAGATATTGGCACAAGCATAGCAACAGCACATAACAGAAGGTCCATAAAAAGCCACACATGACAAAGACAAAGTTATGTAAGACACAGTGTCTGCTTTCAAGAGGTTTTAAGTCTACTAGAGATTATGAGTGAACTAAAAACGATAATGTAGTGTAATAAATGCTACCAGAAGCCGGATAGGGAGCCTCTTACACACCAGAAAGAACCCGGGAAGTTTCACTAGAATAGCTGAATGAAAGAGCGATTGAATTTGCCAGAAGACAGGGTGAGACAGCCGCGTTCTGGAGAGCAACATATGGGCAAGAGAAGAGGCGCAAACGGGCACAAGACGGTTGGGTAAAAATCACACGTTGCTATACAAAGCGCTGCAGGGAGTGGAAAGAGATTGCAGGGGAATGTGAGAGCTACCACACCAGCATCACTGAGCTAAAGGGAGACTGGGATTTGTTCCACAGATTAACAAAGCCGTTGGGGAAATCTGGCACGGGCCTTCGACGTGCTCGTATTTGTGTTCAGAAATATTACTCCATTAGAAGGATTAAAACGTGAATTTGGTTTTATTTAATTAAAACTGGAGGTAGCAAGACCAAACAGGATGCTACCCTAACTGTTTTAGGTGAGGAAGAACTGGAGGCTTCCCCCAAGGCAAAGGCAATCAGGGAGAGGGAGATGCTCAAAAGCTATATGGGGGGAGTGACTGGATGTGGGGTGGCGAAGGAAAAAAGGAACCAGTGACAAATGTTTCTCTCACCTCTGCTTTTTGTTGGGTTTAGCCTAAATAAAGTCTCTGCTTTCATTTAAAGGTGAAAACCTTCAAAGGTCTCTTTCAATAAACAACCTATCCGAGAGCAGAAGCTGGGGGATAACGCTGAGTAGGGTGTTATAGAACCACCTGTGCCATTGTAATGCCACTTATTGAGTCCAGTACATGTTCTCTTTTCTCCTGGCATCCTTATGCCGTACCCACCAAGTACTTGGGAGAATACATGCAAACAGAAGGTGCAGAATGTGATTCTGGCATTGAGTCTCAGCTGGGGTTAAAATGAAAGCCCTCTCAACCAGTAAATGAGACATGAGTCCACCCCAGTCCATGCTCCCTTTCCCAGTCATTTTTTTGAGGCCTTCGCTGGTCTACAGATGATTTATCAGCTTCAAGTCTTGCCAAGCTTGAGCCTAGTACTTTCCAGACACTAGACTATAAATGGCTGAAGAAATAATAGGAAAGGAGCAGAGTTGAAAGGGCCAGTGGGCAACTGTTTTTCTTTAGCTTTGTCTGGTCTGAGTAACCAGCCAGCTGGGGTCAGGCCACCCCACCCTTCATTACTCAAGGAGACAACTCATGTGACCTTGTCTCTGAGCTGTCCCTGGAAACAGAAAAGTCCTCGAGAGCCCACAGCCCCGTTGTAGATAGTCTCAAGATCCTACACCACTTATGTCTTGCTAACCCACCAGAAGTATTCTACTCTATAAAGTTAGCTTGTTTAAAAGGCTGGCTTTGGTTTTTAAAGGAAGGAAAACAGAAAGATGCCAACCCTGTTGTGATACAGATGGAGGAGGGAATGTCCTGTGTGCTGGCCTAGGTGGTCCCTGAAAACGTGGGTTCTGAATATGTGTTGCCAAATCCCTTCCCTGGGAAAAGACATAAACAACATCTACCCCTCTTCCAAGATTCCCAACTTCATGATGAGATAAGATCACAGCAGAGTTCACTCTAAGGATCCAGTAAGTTTACTAGACTTACTTACAGAACAGTGGAGGTAACCTTGAATCAGTCACTCTGAAAGCTGCACATCCAGCATGAATGATGACTCCCCCATGACCCCGTAGATGGAGCCCTCCTGCAACCCTTCCCAGCTTATATACTTCGAGCCCTTCCCTGAGGCCACATGTCATTACAGCAGAATTGCAGACACCAGGTTGAGATACCCTAGTGAGGGCACCATGACTGTCCCCACCCCCTCCTTTCTATGAGAGAAGGTCAAGTGTCAGTAAGCCATGATCCGGTGATCTTTTACAAGTCGGTATTGCTGAACTCATGAAGATGGCTTCGAGGACAGTATGGCACAAGGCTGTGACAGTGAGGGGAACACTGTGACAGCTACCACACCATCTCTAAGTAACAGTGACACCATGAGGGGTTACAAATAAAACAATCACTTATGCTAGTTTCTCCCCCAAATCTCGCTCACTTGTTGCTCCCTGATAACACTGAGGTGCATATTTTCACGATTCAACGAAGACAGGATTTTTGGAAACACTTGATTCTTTCATATAATCTCACTTTTCATAGAATTTCACAAAGTTTTCACTATGTAGTCCAGTCTGGCCTCAGATTTGCAAGGATCTACCTCCCAAGTGCTGGGATTAAAGAGTTGCATCACCATACAAACTGGGAAGTCATTAACTTATACACTTGGGACCTGTTCCCAGTGGGGAGTCAATACACTCATCTTGAAAGCTCATTCCAGCTTCTTCCTCCAATCCCAAAAAAAAGGTTGTGGTCACAGCCCTTACCCATTTTGGGGAATCCCTGATGTCTAAGTCAGTGATAAATGTTGATTTAATGTTTATTTATGTTCGGTGGGAAGGGCGAAGGGAAGGATCTAAACATATGCGTCAGCAAGACATGTGATTAGATGAGGCCGGATCCTAAAAGAGGCGAGATCTGTTTGCAAGCTTAGGGTGTTGTTCACGAGGCAGAAAAATCAAGACAGAGTCCAGGAAATGAGAAGCCGAACCAACCAAAACTAAACGCAGACCAGTCTCAAAGCCCTGTGTCTTACTTCAGGTTGCTATGGGAAAACTACCACATAGTAAGTAGTCTAAACAGTAGGAAGTTGTGTTTCTATAGTTCTGAGGACCTGGAAGATCTAAACCAGGGAGGAAGCTTGGTGGGTCCTGACGAAAGAGCTCTCGTGGGTGTATGGATGCCAATGTCCTTGCTGCTTTCTCCTGGTGTGGAGTAGGGAATGAGGAAGAGGTGCTCTCCTGTCCCATCTCAAAAGGACACCTTCTCCCAAGAAGGTTCTCCTTCTGCAAACGCCTCAGGTCCTGTCAGCCTAACCTTGCCTTTGCTGCTGGTTGAGTTTTCATTCTGTTTTCTATTTTGTTGTTATTTCATTAATTGTTGTTGGTGGAGGTTAGATTTAGGGGTTTGTTTTGCATTTTGGGATTTTTTTGGAGAAAGGATCTCTGATCACCAGGCTGACCTCAAACTCCTGGCAAATCTCCTACCTCCACCTCCCTAGTGCTAGAATAACAGGTGTGAGTCACCAGGCCTGGCCACCATCAGGTCTTAAATTAATGATGAGTCTGCTAATTCACTAATTTATCTGAATCTCTGAGTTTTTTTTTAATTAAAAGGGAATCCAGCAGATCAGCTTTCACCATTTGGTCTGTGTAGTGCAACAGTGGCTGTTTTCACAGTGGAAAAGCTAAGGAGCCAGTAGCTACTCACACCATGAGGCTGCCTGTCTCAGCAGTCACAGTCTGGTACTGAAGGACTCAGAGATTCCTGGAGAGCCACTGGCTTTCAGTTTACATTGGAAGCCTCAAGAAGCTGGATTCTGGAATCAAGGAGGGATGTCCAAGAGCAGAAGCAACGGAACAGATGAACACACCAGAGAGACATGAAAAGTCTCAACGAGACAAAAAGTCAAAACCCTCATTTTCAAAGGCCATACTTAGGTTTCCTTGAGTCCTTGAGTTGGTTTCATTTTGTTTGGGTTAGGTTGGGTTTGGTTGGTTGGTTGGTTGGTTGGTTGATTTTTTTTTGGGGGGGGGGGTCTTTTTTGAGACTGTTTTTACTCTATACATCATTTACAGGCTAGTAACAAAATTATCAGAAGTGTTCCTCAGGGCTGAGATTACAGGTCTAAACCATCACACCTTACTTTGGATTTCAACATGTGGATTTAGGGGATACAAGTGGGCAGTCTATATTAGTTATATACTATACCAGCAAAGTTTACTGCCAGCTGAATCTACCCATGTTCCTAAATTCTCTAATACTCTTACAGTTAATAGACAAAATATATATTAGTCCAGGAAAATGGATCTTAAGAAGATGTGGTGTGCGTTATCTCCAAAGCATTCAAAAGATGGTGCTCGACCCTGAAGCTCACTTGTCTTCTTTGTGGGGATTGGCACATCATATTTTTCAAATGGCAAAGATGCATGAGACAAGAGACTGAGATCTTTAAATGATGGCTTGACAGGGAACTGCCCTCAGCGACTGCCCAAATCACGAATGAGAAATGGATGTTTATGCATTAAACTACTGAGGCTTAGGGATTTGCTTGTTACCATGCTAAAGCCTAGATTAGCCTGACTAACAGAGATAACAAGCAAGAAATCAAATCAGAGACTTGGGCCTGTGTGCTTATAAAATAGATTTCTTCACTGAGTCAGTGGTTGAACAAGAACTGAGGAAGAATTAAAGCCAGAGCCAAGCAGGCCCGAAGCCAGCTTCCTGTGTGTGGAGTCTCACTTTACTGCAGGCTTTCTCCCATGGTACAGGGTAGGGCGAGCTAGCTTGGAGGGTGCTATGTAGCCCATAGACTTTGGGGTGTGGTGAAAGTGGAGCAGGAAAAATCAGAACTGCACCAAGTTTCAGAGTGGGCTTTTCTGTGTACCACTTGCTACCCTGAGTGCTCAAACACTGTCCCTTTGTCCACTACCAACAACTCTGAGTGCCACACACTTCTGGTAGCTGTAAGAGCACCTATGCTATGAGTGTTACGGGAGAGGGTACAGGGGAAAAGGGGAGGAGAGTAGAGAAAAATGCATAGCTCAATAAAAAAAAGCATTCCTAAGGTAAATCCACCTTACTTTCCTAGGGCTGTAACCGAATATGCCACAAGAAGCAATGTAAGACAGGAATGGTCTATTTTGGCTCATGGTCTAAACTATGATACATACATAGCAGGGATATCATACATGCATGGATGCATGCATACATACATACATACATACATACATACATAGCAGGGAAGGCAGAACAGCGGGGGTGATTAGAAGTTCTGCAGGCAGAGGTGTATGGGTGCCTGCTGACATCCATCAAATCAGGAAGCAGAGGACAGGAAGTTGTACACGACTATAAAGCTCAAAGTCCTGCCCTCTAGAGACCCACTTACTTCCTTTACTTAGGCCTTTCCTTCCCTTCCAAAATAGAGCCACCATCTGGGAACTAGTGTTCAGACAAATGAACCTGCAGAGAATATTTTCTATCCAAACCATAAGTGGCCCACTCTACCTTGAACTGGCATCCTAGACACGCCGTGTGCACTAGCAAGCTCGCCATGTGGTCCACATTTTCCAATGCAAAAATCTGAGTTTGAAGACTCCAAAACACTTTGCGAACTAAGTTTCCTTTGAAAAGACTATTTGCTAACATTAAAAGAAAATAATTAAGGGACTGAGGCTGGGGAGATTACTTGGTGCAGACCAGCATTTGCTCTGTATACGTGAGGATCTACATGGGATAAGGAGGCCGCACGGAAAAAGCTGGGCATAGGCAACCATGTTGGTGAGACTATGGGCTTGGAGGGAGGAACAGAGTGAACTGGTATGATTATATTATAATCTCAAAATTGGCATTCTTTTTAAAAGCTGGGCATAGTTAAGTATACCTATGTCCCAACCTGGAGACAGGGGGATCTGGAGAGTTCACTGGCTAGGTAGGTAGTCTAGCTGAAGCAGCAAGTGGTTCCATGAAAGCCTGTCTCAAGTCAATGGGTGAAGAATGATGGAGAAAACACCCAGAATAATGATCTGGCCTTCATATGTATATACAGGGCACATACATACTCACATGCATGTGCTGTAGCACATAACACACACACATACACACACATATGCATATGCACACATGCAAAGAAATTATCGGACTGTTGAACTGAGCAGGCACATGCTAACATTATGCAAAAATTTGAAATATCTCCAAAGCCAAATAATACCACTGGTTCTTTTAAAATGTTACCTATAGGAAATACCCCCCAAGATGAAAAATTTCCCCCACACACACACACATCATAAGCTGACTGACTTTGAAAACATCTATTCCTGCCACATGCCCAAGAAGGACACCTTGAGGAAACACATGCTCCCAATGCTTATATCAGATAATTGGCTGCAGAGATGGGCTTATCTGTGTTAAACGAGAATTACGTGCCCCAGAGTTCCTTTGCCTATTGACTGCTGCACTCAACTTCAGAGACGTTTAACAGAAAAATACACGGCCGCCATAAAATGTTATGCTATTATTGATCTTTTTTTTTCTGTTTGTATAGAAGTTCCATATTTCTCTATCACTTGCGGATCAACCTGGTCCTTTTTCTCTGTACCAAATGTGAGAGTAGTTCAAGGGCTTCACATCGAATTTTGTTTATGTTTCTCTAAAGGGACATTCTGCTTTTTATTAAGGGAGATTGCCTATGAAAATACAGCAAGGATGGCTCTTATAAGTGATCTACTACTGGAATTCAATTCACATGCAACCCTGCACCTATCCTTCTTAAAAGCACCGCATGGCACAGAATAAGGTAAAGGATATGAGCTTTGTCTCAAGGCAAACCCAGTTTTTAATTTCCAGTTCAGAATCCCATCGGCTCTATGAATTTTAACTTAGCATGAGACTTAAGCATTCTCGGTCTTGGGAAAAGCAGGGTATCGGTAACCTATGGGATTTTTATGAGACTGGTACACCCACCACATATTCAGCGACACCTTATCAGAGGGTTAGGAATGAAAGCATCGTAGTGACCTCGGGCTAATGTCTTACAGAGAAGGAACTACTAAGGGAAGAAAGGGACTCACTCAGCTCAGTGGTTGGCTTTCAAAGCTTTTGAATTCTGCTTCTGTGGTGTTCTGGCCCCCACCACTTACTTCTCTGTCCCAGATTTTATCAAAGACATCCTAATTAATAACTCCAGTGGAAGCGTTTTGATGGCTAGCTTCCTGGGCCTCCTACAGACTTTGTAGGCTCAGTATTTCTAAGACTTCCTGCCCTCTACACACCTAAGATCCCCTACTCTCTCACAGCGCCAGGTCCAGCTGATAAGACCTTGTTTGCCTCCTTGATTTCAGTGTACCCCGAATATTTCCCCAGGCTATTTTCCCTTCCATTCTATAGTTCCACTCTTCTTGTCCTTTCTACACAGTCATTCCTAGAATTGAACCTCTCAAACTAGACAGACAGCTCCAGTCTTTCCTGCCTGGACACTCCTCGGCTGCCTCATCTTCCATCCCCTGCCCAAACCTTAATTCTGTGAACTCTACGCTGTTTGCCCATTACCCTTCCTGTGGGTAGAATTACCATCTACCCAGACACACAACAAAGAAGTAGGATTTGTGTTCTAAGCCTGGTTTCCCGCTAGACTCCACCCCTGTGCTTCGTACATCTAGAATCAGTCTGCATTGTGCATCAATAGAATACCACCCTGTCCCAGCTTAGGTCTTTATCGCAAGCCCCGAGAATCACTTCCCCATCCAGTCTCTGAAGACACAGCCTTCACACAAGCAGAATAAACGGTCAATGAGAAGGCTACTCCAAGAGCGACCCTTCTAAACATGACAAAAGAAGAAGGCTGGAGCCGGGCGATGGTGGCGCACGCCTTTAATCCCAGCACTCGGGAGGCAGAGGCAGGCGGATCTCTGTGAGTTCGAGGCCAGCCTGGTCTACAAGAGCTAGTTCCAGGACAGGCTCCAAAAACCACAAAGAAACCCTGTCTCGAAAAAAAAAAAAAAAAGAAGAAGAAGGCTGGGCCAAAAGGCGACTCATCCACATCGCTAAGCTTGCTTCTCGCTCAGCCGACCTTTGAAAATAGCAGCATTCACTTGACGAGACAGGCAGAGCACTGACAACCAGCATTCGTTTCTCGCAGCGCTGCCGATTTGCCTCTGGAGTGGGCCTCCATGTCTAAAAGTCTCGAGCCCCAGTAGGTGCTGTGAAACCCCCTCTGTGGGGTCTCCTTTTCTCACCAGTCCCGCCTGTCACTACGATCAGCTCCATCATCTGTCGCATCCGTCCAGATCTATGGCTGGTCCTCTCTGTCTAAACAAACTACATGACGGGAAGTATACAAAGATGCGTTTTCATCCTTCCTGTGGCCGCTGTTATCCCCGTGTGCCCTGCCCATCGTCACATCTCATGGCATGCACATTACAAAGGAGCCTGACATTCTTTTGCTCATGTTTCAGATTCATGCGATCACAGGTCTCTAAGGAAAAAACGCTAACTCCTGGAAGACAGGGGATCTGCGCTGTCCTGGTCTTACTTCTGCTGCTATTTCTTGGAGACTACTTCAAGAAAAGCAAATGATAGAAGAAAGGGTTTTTTTCTTTTGGTTTGGTTGGGTTTGTTGTTTTGTTGTTGTTATTGTTGTTGTTGCTGTTGTTGTTCTCGTTTGCTGTTTTTAGCTTACAGTTCCAGGTCATAGTCCATTGTGGTGCAGAAGTAGAGGCAGGAACTTCCAACAGCTAGTCAGAGCGCATCCACCGTCAAGAGCAAAGAGTACTGACTGTGTCCGTGCTCATTTCCTGGTGTTCAGCGTGGTCTCTCCACTCTGACGCAGGCCGGAACCCCGCCTAGGGAATGGCACTTCCTACTACAAGCTGGAACTTACGATGTCAATTAATTTAATTAAGAGAATTCTCCACAGTTCCAACCACAGGCCAACCCAATAAAAACAACCCCTCACTGAGACTCCTGCCATGTGATCCTTGTTTGTGTCCTGTTGACAAAGTCACCATGCCATGCACAAAACAGCAGCTCCAGGGGCAAATAAACTCTCAAATCTCAGTCACTTGACAACACTGAAGTTCATTTCCTGCTCACTGGAGACTCTGAGCATAAGGAACAGGTGGCTGTCTCCAACGGCTCTAACGCATGGACCAGATTCTGCCATTTTGAGATGGCCCTGGCACCCAGGGCCTGGGATTCCTCATTTGGAGGTTTGGTTTTCCCCTGATGATGACAGAGGGAGAAAATGCAAGCTCATTTCAGGAGGCGGGAACGAAGTGGGCCACACCCCTTACCAGGAAGTCAGCCATGAGGTCTCATCTGAACTCAGAAGACTAGCTATTTGCCCGAGGTTGGAGGTGGGGAAGAAACCACTTCCTAAGCACCAAGCAGAGCCCTGCCCGCATCATCTCTCAACCTGAGGCAATTACCAGAGGTTGTCTGGACAGACTTCCTTAGTGAGTAAACAGCTGGCCTCTTGAGTTTAAGCAAGTTGTTACTTTATTGTACACCAGGTCTGCGAGAGAGCAAGGAGAGTGACTGTTGGCATGAACACATGGAGTAGAGCTGCCTTTAGCAAGTGCTATCAAAGGCCAAGACAGACACAGGAAGACTGATAGGTAAAGACAGAGGGGGTGGGGCAGGAAGCAAGGCTCACTTTCTTTGTAAGGTGAGCCCATCTCCGTTCTTATGAGGCCTCCATCTAGCCTCCCTGGGATTTGAGACAACTTGACTACTTTATATGTGAAAACAATTCTAAGGCCCCTCCCTCATTCATCCTTCACTTTATAGGTTTTGTTTCCACAAGCTTAAAGCTGAGCAATAAAAACTCTTACATTCCATCTCTAATGACATCACATTGTTCCATATATTTCAGACCCCTAGAAAAATCTTTAAATGTTCACGTTAAACCCAAATAACTTTTTCATTTTTTAACTGAAACCATTTCCCCGTAATCCCTTGATTTCAACTTTTTATGGCACTCTCTAAACAAAATGTAAATTTAGAGCTCACATGGCTTAACAAACAGCCCTTTAAAGGAAGAGTATTTAATAATACAACCAATTGCATAATCCAAGTTCAGAACGGTATTAATAGAAGATGGTATGAGATTCACCAAAAACATATCACACCACTGGGATGTGAAACAATCCATTTTAAACGTTAGAAATACCCACGACCCACTTTTAGGAATGGGACTGAAGCATTCCTTTGTTGTTTCCTGGTTGAAGATAAACTATTAGATCTTTGTTACCTAGTAAGTGTAACATGATAAAACAGATCATCAAATCACCCACAACAGATGAGTTGTGGGAGCATGCAATTAGCAATTGTGAGCTCTCAACTTCATGGGATACAGACTCCAGCTGAGAGGACTCAGCATCCACATCAAACTCTCTCTCTCTCTCTCTCTCTCTCTCTCTCTCTCTCTCTCTCTTTCTCCTTCCCTCCCTCCCTCAACCCATCCCTTTCTCTCTCTCTTTCATTTGCAAATTACCTAAAGAAATGTCTCTCCCATCTCTCCTCACCCCCCTCCTCTTCCTGCCACCTCTCTCCATTCTCCACCATAGACTTTTAGTGCGAAGGAAAACTTCTAGGCAGCAGATTGGGAGGTGGGTGTCACACTCAGATCCAACAGCAGATTTCATCTGCGAGGAAGAGGTCTGAACACTCCCAAGTTAATCATTTCTAGCCTTTCCCATACTTCCTTAATTAAGTGCTGAGTGAATAGGGGAAGAGTAAGTGCCCTGAGACTTCTGAGAGAGAATATCAATGGGACTGAAAATGCTCAGTGACTGTGCTAGTCCTACTTCAATCAAAATTTTCCCAACTAGTAAAACTAAGGGCCACTTCCGGGGCCCTATGGAAACCTAATACTGAAGAAGGTTCCTAAAATACACACATACATGAAGGTGATCTAAATGAAATCACCAAAGAACAGGGCAGCAACTGGACAACTCTCCTCAACAAACAGAGCTTCCGGTGTCAGGAATGAATTACATCCAATTGAGTTGTTGGTCAAAGAGGTCCCATAGGAACCCCCAAACAACCTAAGATATTGCCTAGGTTATTGCTTGCTCTCCACAAACTTATGGCAAGGACATATTGCTGGAAAAAACACTTATACAACTCATTGAATGTGGAGAAGTCAAACCAGTGCCTAGCTACCCAAGGCCTTCACAACTGCAGCCCAGTGTTCATAGTATTGAAAGGTACTCTGTATGCTGCCAAAGGACAATGGTAAACACCAACCCAGCTCCAGACACTTCAATCTACAATGGTGACCTGCCTGCAGGATAGGCGGATACACTGGTGACACAAAGTTTGAGGAGATAACCAACTGATACCTGATTTTACTTAAGGCCTACTCCAGAGATGAAACCCATACCTGACACTGTTCATGTGTCCAATATATATGTCTGCCTTTCCTTAAGGGAAAACCAAATACTATTGTTCTGGAAAAAAGAAAGGAAGGAAGAGAGAGAAAGAGAGAGAGAGAGAGAGAGAGAGAGAGAGAGAGAGAGAAAGACTCCCAATGATATTCTGCCATGTTCATAGATCAGCGCCTTACTCAGCCATCATCAGAGACACTTCCTCCTGAAGCAAATGAGAACAAACAAAACAAACAAGAAAAGAAGTCAAAGAGACAGAACAAGAAATATATAGATGCAGAAAGACACATTTTTACACACACAGGAATCCCATAAAAACACAAACCAGAAGCCATACTATATACACAAAGGATCTGTCAGGTGAGGGGAAGGAAGCCCTAACAAACTCTTATGAGATAAAGAACCCAAAGATGCCACTGAATTTGTTCTGTGTTGACTGCCTACTGCTGGTTTGTATCCCCAGTTAGACTGCGTTGGAGAAAACCAATTTTTTTTGAGAAGTGGTTATCAACTGGAAATACTTTCTGAGTAAGAGATGGGGGCTCGTGTCCTCTTCTCTCCGCTCTGGGACCCCACCTGGTGTGGACCCAGACACAGGCCCTGTGCATGCCGCCACAGTCTCTGTGAGTTCATATATGCACTGGTCCTCCTGTGCTTCGAAGGCCTTGTTTCTTTGGTGCCCTCGATCCCCCTCTGGCTTTTACGCTCTTTCTGCCTCCTCTTCCAGAGTTCCCTGGTCCCTGAGAGAAGGGATTTTTATGAAGACATCCCATCCAGGACTGAATGTTCCAAGTTCTCTTACTCTCTGTACATTGTCTGGGTGTGGGTCTCTGTACTTGTTCCCATCTTCTGGACAGACACCTATTGTGGACACCCAAACAGTGTCAGGTAGGTGCTCCATCTGTGGGAATAAGCCTTAAGTAAAATAAGATATTGGTTGGCTATTCCCTGCCTAGGTCATGGTCAGAGAACCAAAAAAGCAGCAGAGCTATAGAACAGCAACCTAGTCTCCCCATCCCTTATCTTCAGTGTCCTAGTTGGGGTTTCTATAAAAACACCATGACCATAAACAAGTTAGGAATGAAAGGATTTCTCTTGCGTACACATTCACGTCAAAGTCTATCATCAAAGGAAGTCAGGACAGAAACTCAAGCCAGGACCTGAAGCAGAAGCTATGGACGAGTACCTTTTTCTGGCTGGCTCGGTTTGCTTTCCTTCTGTCATCTAGGACCACCTACCTGCTCAGAAGTGGCGCCTCCTCCAATGAGCTGGACCCACCCACATCAATCTTCAATCAAGAAAATGCACACCAGATTTGCCTAAAGGGAGGCATTTTCTCAATTAAGAGTCTCTCTTCCCAGAGGGAGGAGGGATTATATGAGCAAAGGGATCAAGACCATGATGCAGATACCCACAGAAACAGCTGACCCGAGATAGTGGGAACTCACTGACTCTGGAATGACAGCTGGGGGGCCTGCATAAGACTGAACTATGCCCTCTGAATGTGGGTGAAAGTTCTGTGGCTTGGGTAGTCTGTGGGGTCACTGGCAGTGGAACCAGGATTTACCCCCAGTGCATGAACTGGATTTTTAAAGTCCATTCCCTATGGAGCGACACCTTTCCCTGTGGGGGGAGACCTTGCTCAGCCTCCATACAGAAGGGAAAGGCTTGGTCCTGCCTCAACTTGAAATGCCAGGCTTTGTTGACTCCCCATGGGAGGTCTTCCCCTTTCTGAGGAGTGGATGAGGGAGGGAATGGAGGGGAAGGTGGGGAGAACAGGAGGGGAGAGAGGGGGAACTGTAGTTGATATGTAAAATGAAAAAAAAACACTTTTAAATAATAATTTTTTGAAAAGTCTTCCCAAGTGATTCTAGTTTGGGTCAAGTTGATGTAAAACTAACTAATCCAT
Source organism: Arvicola amphibius (assembly GCF_903992535.2). Taxonomy (NCBI): domain Eukaryota; kingdom Metazoa; phylum Chordata; class Mammalia; order Rodentia; family Cricetidae; genus Arvicola; species Arvicola amphibius. The sequence continues at coordinate 92,656,479 of NC_052048.2, forward strand.
TCAGCTCTGAGGACTCATGGCTCTTAGATATAGCCTCCTCTATACTACCCACCTAGTTCCTTTTTCTTTTGATTGTTAAGATTTTTTTATTAACCATTTCAAATTATTTTTACACTTTAGGGCAAGGCAATGGGTTTCAGTGCCCTTACCTCAAAATGAAAAGTCACCATTTGATTATCTACGCAATTCAGTCTCAATAAAATAAAGTAAATGAGATCATGGTTATAAACTAAACATAATAGGACTCACAGAAGTTAACACTAACATTATTATTATTGAAACACGTTTTATTTTCCTAAAAAAAAAAAACTAAAACTGGTATTTTTTGTATGTTGCTTGCTTTATGAAAATGTCACCAGTTGGTATATTTTCTTTAAATCCTACTCTCTTTTCTTTATTTTAAATTTTTATTCATCATATATATCAACCACAGTTCCCCTCCCTTTCCTCCTCCTGATCCCCCCACCTCCCATCCACTCCTCAGAAAGGCAAGGCCTCTCATGGGGAATCAACACCACCTGGCATGTCCAGTTGACGAAGGACCAAGTCCCTCCCCACTGCACCAAGGCAGAGCAAAGCATCCACCGTAGGAAATGGGCTCTGAAAAGCCAGCTCAGGCACCAGGGATAGATCCTGATTCCACTGCCAGGAGCCCCACAAACAAACCAAGTCACACAGCTGTCACCCATATGCAGGGGGCCTAGCTGGATCCCATGCAGGCTCTGGTCCAGAGTCTGTGAATGCCCATGGACTCGGGTCAGCTGTCTCTGGCCACCCATCTAGTTTTGATTCATACATCAGAAAAATGTTCATTAAGCACCAGCCCATGACTTGCACATCTGTAGAGGGTGCCAAGGACGTCTTTCCTCAAAGGGGACCAGGAAACTGGGTTTATATTCCTTACACCAGTGCTCTCAAATCACCCATTTGGCTTCTGTCTCAATGATACTAAGGGTCTTTGTAAAAAGATTTTTGTTTTCAACCAAATATAAGAAAAGCCGAGTTGTGGGTGTGGAGATGACTCAGCTGGTAAAGCACTTGGTATCTATGCTTGAGGACCTGAATTCAGTCCACGGCACCTGAAAAGCCAAAGCATTGCCGTGTGAACGTGGAATCCCCGTGCTGGGGAAGTGACAAGACCTAACTCCCTACGGCTCTCCAGTCAGTCAACACAGCCTAAATGGTGCCAGGTCCCAGTAAGAAACCCTGCTGCACAGCTCCTGGAGAACGGTGTCCACGCTTGAGCTCCTGCGTCCTTGTGCACACATGTCTGCACACCTCTATTCCCAAACATACACATTTTACACACGCGCACACAAGCAAGGAAAGGGGGATTCTGTAGCCTTGTAAAACTTTGTACAATAATCCTGCTGGAGAAGCATGACATGGGCAAAACTCATACTAGCTGCTCCTCTGAAGACTTGTAGGAAAAATAATCCTAGCGGTTCCAACATCCAGCGGCAGCCCATACTTATGTGTACCTCTTCTTCAGCCACTTAGAAACGTTCAGGGAGTTTTACTAGAGAGAGCCAGGCATTGGGCACTGACAGGCTCACTCCAGGGCATCTCAGGAAGAGTGGGCCGCTTTAAATATTTACAGCTGAGCTAAGACGCAAAACCCACAACACAACAAGGGGTCTGTCAGATGCGTCTCCATTTGTCTGCGGTGAGAAACAACAGAGGAAGTAGTTTTCAATTAGCCGATGGCACAAGCCATGCCTGCGCCCTCGGTGATCATCACTCAGAAGTAAATAAGGTTTACATGATGGGCAAGATGTCCCTCCGTAAAGCCTGTTTGGAGTGAAAGCTACTCTATATTGAAGAAGCCACATCCATGTGGGCGAAAGCGTGAAAGTGTCTGCACTGATTTGAATGAGAATGCCCGCCCTATAGGTTCATGTATTTGTATCCTTAGTCCCCAGGTGAACCGCCTGTTAGAATTAGGAGGTCGGGCCTTGTGGGTGGAGGGTGTGCCACTGTGGATGGGCTTGGAGGTTTCAAAAGCCTGCACCAGGTCCAGTCATTCTCTCTCTCTCTCTCTCTCTCTCTCTCTCTCTCTCTCTCTCTCTCTCTCTCTCTCTCTCTCTCTCTCTCTCTTTCTCTCTCTCTCTCTCTCTCTCTTTCTCTCTCTCTCTCTCCCTGTGTGTATCTCTGTCTCCCTGTCTCTCCCTATGTATCTCTGTCTGTTTCTCTGCTGCTGCTGCAGCTAGCAGACCTGAATATAAAGCTGCAAGGCTCTCAGCTACTGTACCAGCACCATGTCTGCTTGCATGCCACCATGCTCTTCTCTGAAACTATAAGCAAGTCATCAATTAAACACTGTCTTTCTTATAAGTGTTGCTTTGGTCATGGTGTTTCCTCACAGTAATTGAATACTGACTAAGACAGTGTCCTTCCCTCACCCTGGGTTGCTGATACCAGGATTCAGAGTCTGAAAAGAACAAAGTTCGCAAAGAACAGAGACAGGGGAGAGTTTGTTGGAGGCAAAAAAAATCATGTTTGGGTGCAGAAGGGACCCAAGAAATCAGAGAGAGTTAGAAAACAAATACATCGATCCCAAGGAACAAATCTATTGATCCCTCGTTCCCCAGGGAATGTTAGTTCACTAGTGGGTTAACAGAGGCAAAGAAGCCATACAGAAAACCAACTGTCAACAAACACCACACTGCCTTGGAGCCCTCCTGGCTTCTCTCCCCGGAGCAGAGAAAACCTTCCACTCGGTTATCCATCTACCTCTACTCACTGAGCTAACAGGAGTGTGTCCAATCAGGATTCTCTTTCTAAAAGCATAGAGACACATAAACTTCTTGAAGGGTTGCCATAACACAGCCGGCATTCTTCCATAATAAGCATGGCCTGTCGCCTCCGGAGATTTTCCATGGACAGGTCACTTTGCACCAAGGACTACTTCATGGCCAGCTAATGGCTCCTTTTGGGTTCTTCTGTTCAGAACTGATTTCTGATTTTTGCTTGAGGGAGAGTGCTTGACCTCCTCGAAGACATGATTCTTTTGGAGCCTAGCAAGAATAACTGAGGGGAAAGTCAGTCATTTTTGGTGGCAGCATCACAGAGTTAATGACTGTCTTTTTCATTCCGGGACTTCACAGTAAAATCACGGGGCAGGGGTTTTCGATTTTAGAATGTTTAGAAGTACCATGAAGAAAATGAAGGCAAATGAAGAAACTCGGTCCTCTGCCTGGGTCTTCCTGCCCTGTGCCCTCAGCCCAGAGACCACTACTTGCTGTGTTAAGCCATCTAATGCATTCTAATCCATACGTCTAAAGACCATGCTCACTAGATCTAGTATTTAGATACTATCTGATGCCTTATCCTAATGAGAATAAAGAGACCAGCACCAAGTTTGTGCACACACATTGTCCAGTTTTTTCAAATACACATTGTCACATTGCCAGTGAAGTCATTATTCAGTGTTCACATTATAAAAAATATGAGACTGTTATTCACAAATGAGACAGGGAGGGCACCATGATCCTGACCCCTTTCCCTGAGAAATCTACATAATTCCCGAACAGGAATAATTACTTTAGGTTTTCTAAATGTGTCTATCATAGCTTTCCCCAGATGCTCCAACCATGAGGAAGTATTCTTCCCAATATCAGATGCCTTCAGTAGTCTCTACTTTCTTTCCAAATATTTCATACTGTAGTTTAAACAGGTAAGTAGCACCCCCAAAAAGGTGCAGGCCGTTTAAAATTTGGTTCCCAGATTGAGGTTCTGTTGGGAAGTAGCTCCATCATAAAGGTGATTACTTCATCAATGGCTTACTCTGTTGATGAGTTCATAGTTGAATATGCTCCTGGGCCGGGAACTAGAGGAAGTGGGTCGGGGGATTCTTGCCATTGATGGCGATACCTTGGATCCTGTCCAGTGTCTCATGTTTCTGATCTGCTACCCTCACACCATGAGACGAGCAGCTTCCTTACCCTCCCAGCCATGATGTTCTAGTTCACAAGCCTAACAGCCATGGAGATGACCATCATGGACTAAAACTTCTAAACCTAAAATCTAAACAAACCTTACTTTATGTCGATTTTCTTCGGTATTTTGGAGCAGCGGTGAAGAAGCTAAGAAATGCATGCACTAGAAGACATGAGTGTTTCCATACTCCTTGGCATCACCTCTGAGGTGCCTGCTTCTTGCTCTGTCCTGGCTTGGCTGCCCTATAACCTGAATCACCCTCTGAGCTTTCCCCAGCAAAGCATTACTGGAATCACCCTCTATGCTCTTCCTGTACAGCTCTGGCTCCTGTATCTCACTTATTTCTATCTTCCTTGTGATTCATGCATTCATCCTTATAGGGCCTACCTTTGTGAAGTTCCCTACAAAAAGAATACACTAAAAATGGAATTTATTTTGGATTTCAATTTGCCTTTATTTATCTTTATGATGCATTGGCATTTTAGCTAGTTGTATAGTTGGGAAATAGAAATCACTTTTTCTCAAAATGTGGAAGTTACCCCATGTCACCTTGTGATTTCCCACTAATACTGAAAAAGTAAGTTTTTAGGCCTGGGAAGATGGGCCCAGTCTGCAAAGCAATTGTCCCTAAAAGTGTGAAGACCTGAGTTTAGATCTCAGCATGTATGCAAATGCTGGTTGAGTGTAATTCTCACCGTGGAGAAGCAAAGAAACCAAGCCTAAACCAGCCAGCTCGGCAAACTCTGGGTTCAAGTGAGGGATGCCATCTCAATATGGTGCGGTAATCCAGAAAAACATCTGATGCCAACCTCTGTCCTCCACAGTGTACTCGCAGGCACACACACACACAGAGGCATGATGCACACATGTGTACAGATACATACATACATACACACACACACACACACACACACACACACACCCCAAAATAGAATGTTTAAATCTTATTCCTTTTTAAGGTAAACTGCTCTTTTCCTTGGAGAGAAATTCCCAGGACGTGAGATGGGGTTTTGCCTCTCTGAAAACTTCTGTCCTTGAAATTCGCCAGATTGGTCTATGGTTGTTTAAATAAGAAAGCAAATTTGGCTCATCATTTCTGGTCAGTTTTCCTGAATTTTGGGTATATTGTTTGTTTGGTTTTTTTGATTGTTTGTTTTGTTTCGTTTGTTAGCATGTTCTGTTTTCTCCCCTATTCTTTCCTGGCAGGCTGAGAGATCCATCTGAGGCTTCAGAGGTCTTACACTGATTCATGTCTTTTGTTTTTCTGTTTTCCAACCTTCTGATCCAGTTCCCAAGACATTTACTTAAGTTAATCTTCTAAACCTTGGACTCCAAAACAAGACAGAACACCACATATTTGTCTTTCTGAGTCTCAATTTTGTTAATATAATCATCTCTAGTTGCACGTATTTTCCTGCAGAAAACTAATTTCATTCTTTATCTAAATAAAATTCCATTATGAAGAGTGACCAGATTTTTTTCTCCATCCATTAATGTATACCTAGACTTATACCATAACTTGGTTATTGTGAACAGTGTAGCAATAAACATGAGTGGGCAAGAATCTCTGTTCTACAATGGTTAAAGAGCCTGTTAGGTATGACTTTAATGTCAAATTAACACAGGTTAGAGTAATCAGAGAAGAGGGATCCTCAATTGAGAAAATGCCTCCACAAGATTGGACTGTAGGCAAACCTAAAGGCATTTTCTTAGTTAATTGATGTGGAAGAACCCAGTCCATTGTGTGTTGGGCCATCCTTAGACTGGTGCTATTGTAGTTCTAGAAGAAAGCATGCCGAGCAAGCCATGGAGAGCAAGTCAATAAGCCAGATTCCTCCATGGCCTCTACATCAGCTCTTGCCACCAGGTTACAGCCCTGATTGTGGCCCTGCCCTGACCTCCTTCAGTAATGGCATATGATGTAGAAGTGTAAGGCAAATGAACCCTTTCCTCCACAACTTGCTTTAGTCATGGTGTTTCAGCATAGCTACTGCGCCCCTAACTATGACGCCCAGAAACAGTATCGCTGGTACATAGGATAATTCTAGCTTCACATGTTTGAGAGTCTTTCATACTAATTGATCTTCCTAATATCAGTGTATAAGGTTCCTTTTGCCCTCTCATCCTTGCCAGCATTTATTGACATTGCCACCTAGAAGATCAAACTTTCCAAAATGAGTCCTTGAGACACACACTCTCCTACAATAGATAACAGCATGAATCCTTGGGACACATATTTATCCCACAGCAGTAGATAACAACAACAGGGACCCTGGGGACACACACTATCCTATAGCCATAGATAACAGCGAGATGAATCCTTGGGGCACAGGCTATCCTACAGCTATAGATAACAAGACACATCCTTGGGGCACACACTACCCTACAGTAATAGATAACAAACAAGGCCAGGAAACCAGCAGAGCTCCGGAAGCTCAGTGTCCCCTCAAGCCTGACTTGAACCATCCCATCGTCTCCTGTACCAGCAGCTGGTGTTGCTGACTCTGCACTATAAACGCATCTGCACGTCTGTGTGGACCAGGATGACTTGGTTAAGTTGAGATGTTTTTAAATGCACTTCCCCTATGCACTTCCCCTCTCCTCATCCAGTCTGGACTGGCCACCGCATTCTTTCATTGTCTCCATGTGGAGCATGCGGGGAATGGCAATTATGAGGTTTTGAAAGATCCACTGGCACCATTAGAATGAAATTCATCTTCCGAACAAAGAAGACTGCCTTGCTTTTGCATACAAATGAAACCTGCACAAAAGCCTGGGCTAGCTCCCATTTTTCTCCTTGGTAGAGTTCCTGTCTTCGAGAAGTGAAATTTATTGTGAGAGATAGCATGCTTTCAAACTTTGTCCTTTGTTGGAAATACCCTGAGTCCTGCGGAGGAACAGATAGCGCCATGGGAGGCTGAGAATCAGCCATGCTTGTCACAATAATTACAACATTTATGCAATGCCTACTGTGTGCTGGGTGTATTTCCTACATCATATCATTCAATCTTCCAGTAATCCTATGAACTAGGTATTATTGCCATCCCCACTTCTGTAAAAATAAATAAATAAATCACAGACGCATGAAGAGGTGAGTTCATGTATTCAAGGAATACAATAATGACACAGAACTCATAGGCTGCTGTGATCCCAAGCTGCCCCAATACCCCACACATACCCCAAACACTCACTGAACCTTCTCCTAGCAAGAAAGGGGAGAAGACTTGGTTGGCATTCCCCACTGTGGTGTGCCAGGCCATGGGTGTCTAAACTTCACAGATGGTAAAGCGGGGCTTGCTTTGGGGCTCCCTACATGGGCCAATCTCTAAGAGCTAGCTAATGAGGCATCTTTCAGAATGACTTCTTTACGAACGAATGCAATCCTAGCAAACTTCAGCTAAGTGGCAACGTTGAGTATGTTCTTCTGTCTCTGTTAGGTGGTAAGCTTAGGAAATGTCCCCCAACATGAAAGCAGACAGACAGGCCTCAGCCGCACTGTCTATTAGCCACATGACCTTGGGCAAGGCATTTAGTTTTCCTGAGTCTTACCAGGGCTACAGGAACGATCAACTATCAACCTAGCTAATATATCATCTAGCTCCAAAAGGGGTCTGGAGAAAGAGGGCTTGTGAGATATCCACCCCACAGGGAAGGACATCTTACCCAAGCCCACCCATGTCGTAGCTGACTCAGAAGCTAGCAGCAAGGGCACAGCATGAACTTAAGGACTCTACCCAGTTTTAAAGAGTCCCCAGACACTCATTAATTCATTCTGTCACCACAGGATAAGGAATTTAATATTTTGGTGAGTTATCGCTGAAATCCAAAGCCCACCACTGACAAAATAATTTGGAATGGCAAATAAAAGACAACTAATCTGGCTTTTCCATTAAAGTATAAATTAGGAATGATTAAAAAGTAAGGGATATCCTAAGTCACCCTGAATAAGGACACTTTGACCCATCTATCAACCCTATACATTTAAAACCAGGAGCATTGCATTTTGAGCAAATCATCTGGGAGAAGAAGAAATAAAAGCATTCTTCAACTTAAGTGTTTCCTAGTTTTTCTGTTAGTTGTGGTATGGCAAATGCCAGAGAATGAGAGAGATTGCACATTGTTTTGACGGCTCGGGGTATTTGAATATATGACACAAATAACCCGGGACTTGAAAAAGGACAGGAACTCTCTCGCACACGAGATGAGAGTGGAGCAACGGAGCTGCTTCTAAGTACATCCATCACAGACTTGATTTTAACTCTTAGGCAGCTGCTGTCTGGGCAGGTTTGCCCTGTAATAAGCTACAGCTGCTTAGAGCTTCCGCAGCATGGCGGCTGATAACTGTCTGCCTCTCTGCTCTCTTTTCCCATCGAGAGATGCCCCATTGTAGTTGGGGTTTCCATTGCTGCAATGAAACACCATGACCAGAAAGCAAGTGGGAGGAGTTTATTTGTCTTACTGCATTGCTGAGCATCACTGAAGAAAGCCACAGCAGGAATTCAAACAGGGCAGGAACATGGAGGCAGGAGCTGATGCAGAGGTCATGGAGCGGAGCTGCTTACGCCTTTGCTTCCCCTGGTTTGCTAGGGACACCACCTGCTTATAGAAAGCAGGGCCAGAGCCCAGGGAGGGCACCACCCACTCACAGGCCCTCCCCTCTTGATCACTAAATGAGAAAATGCCTTACAGCTGGATCTCAAGGAGGCATTTCCTCGGCTGAGGCTCCTTCCTCTGATGACTCTAAAGCTTACAGTCAAGTTGACACACACTACCACCCCGTACACTCCCCCAAACTGCAGTCTATGGTCAGCTTCACACCTCCCTCCAGGATGCACTGCACCCAGTTAAATGGAATTGAGGTAGCTATTCCATTCGTGGCTGTACCAACACTGACTAAAGCACGAAACAATCCCACACCAGTTTGGAATTATTATTTAAAAGGTTATTTATTTGAGGGGAAAAAAACTTACAGAACGCCATCATACGTGACCACGAAAGGAGTCTAGTCGCCAGAACCGGAGTCCGATCAAGAGAACAAGAGGACGGCTGCGGCCGCTTTTTAAACTGAAAGAGACCACGCCCCAGTGGGCTGGTATCTCAAAGACTATTGGCTGAAGGAGCAAAAGGAGCTCCCGCAGCAATTGACCATGATTGGACCCCACATCAGATGAGGGCAAATGTGCTTTGCTTTTGTTATTTAACTTTTTACTTTGAATATAACTAAATTTGCAGAAACAATAAGCAGTTCTTAGGCAATAAGAAAAGTTTCCTTTACCCATCTCGCCTGAATATTAGCTTCTTACTAACACACACACACACACACACACACACAAAATAAGTATTATGTATGTGGGAAATTTACATGGATAAAATATTATTAATTAAACCCAAGGTCAGTGTCTTAAAGCTGAAAAACATATTGCAATGAAAAACTCATTTCACAGGTGATTCCACACTTAGCAGCTGCATCCGCAGGTGAGTGTGCATGATCCAAAAAGAAAAGGACAAGGGCTAGGAAGACAGCTCTATGGGAAGTGGGCTTGCTGTGCAAACGTGAGGAAACGCCCTGTCTATGAAAGATAGGAACTCTAGGTTTCATCCGAGCCCCTCCCTTAAAAACTAAAGTGGAATGTGATAGAGTAAGACACTGAACGTTTACCTTTGGCCTCCATACAGGCACACAGGGACAATCAGACACATGCGCACATGTCTCACATATGCATACACATTCACACACACACACGCACACAGTAAATGTACAGCTAGTTCTGTGTGATGCTGCCAGCTTCTAGCCTACTGACCTGTCCCAGCTGCTTCCCACCAGCGGCACATTGTACCTGCCCCGTCCTTCTTGTTAAGGGGATATGTTGCTACACTTCTGAATCTTCTTTCCTCTGATACAGGAGAAGTATTGTGGGGTTTCATTTCCATTTCTCTAATCACGAATGAGTTTGTACATTTTTCATCGCTTGAGAACCATCTGTCCCGCTTTAATTAACATCCTAAGGAATGGCACAAAAGAGACTTGGTCAAAACATCCATCCACCCCAGCTGCATGTAGGCAGAAAGTAAGGATCACAAGTTCTCTGCCCCAAAGGTAGCCCTTGTTCTTCTGGCCCTCTGTCTCGGAGCTCTGGAGTGCACTCTGCTACCAGACTCGGGGCCCCATCTTCTCCCTCAGGAAACTCTAATCACAGGCTCAGAAATCAAATTAACCTGGAGTCTTTAAAGCAAATCACCTTTGGGACTCTCAGTTTCCTTATTTCTAACATGAGAAAAAGTGAAGTCTCTCTAGTCCATACAAGAATGGCTGAGACAAAGGCATGTGAAACTTCTCCTCGGTACCCAACAAGCAAGAGACCCTCCTAAATTGTTAGCTCTCCAGCACTGTCCTCCCCACCCACGCAGGCTACCAAACAGCCCATCATGAACCCTGACACCTTCCTGTGCAAACACCAATGAAAGAAGTTTGAATACTGGTATTTCTTGATTATAGATAGGATGGATTCTTGGGAACCAAAACGTAGGCGCTGTGTCATCTGGAGCAAGCAAATAATGGTGGTAGGTGGTGGATAAGGTAGCCAGATTCAACCAATAAAAATCAAAGATACCTTGTTAAGTTTGAAAGACACTGGGAAATAATGGTTTCCTAACCTTAGAAATCTCAAGCATTAGAAATCTTAAGCATTAAACTAGTTAACATTGCGTGTTGCCTCACGGTCCCAAGTTGACATGGTCCATCACAATGAGGAAGGCATAGCAGCAGGAGCAGATAGCTGGTTATAGTCTATATCTAGATCAGAAGTAGAATAAACAGGAAGTAAAGCCTGGCTACAAAAAAATGAAGGCCCGCCCCCATTACGTACTTCCTCCAGCAAGACTCTACCTCCTAAAGGGTCCACAAACTTCCCCAATAGTGTGCCATATGTGGAGAGCATATGTTCAGACACATGAGCCCTTAAGGGAACATTTCACACATAAGCCACAATGAGCATGCTCACAAAAGATAGCCATTCAATGAAACTAAGTTTCCCAGGTGAAATACTTGACCCTTAAATTTGCATTTTGGGGTGAACAATTAGCTGGGGGTCCTATACATAGCCTACATATTCAGCTATCTGAAATTCAAATTTAACCGACTTATGTTTTATCTAGAGATTTGAGTAGCAGGCCTCCCCATCTTTCCTGAAAATCACCTGCTTGTTTTCCAGCACAGAAGGTAGATGTCCCAATCTGTGTTCACTCTGCATAGACTGATACGCGAAGGCAAGAGAGAAGTGAATTATACAGGGAATTGTACCAAATAAAGAGATGCTGCCATGATGAAGGCTTAGCAATTGTACTAAGCAGGACTCATTCAGACACAAACAGTGAAATTCAACCCAAAGGAAAGAGGCCATAAGCATGGTCTATGATATCCAAGGTAGCTGAAAGTCCAGGAGCTGCATTTGGCTTAGATGTGTCAGAACAAAGGGGTTTAATGATGTCATTAAGAGCCATTGGTGTAGTGATATTCATCTATAATCTCAGCACTAGGAAAGCGGATACAGGAGGATTTGGAGTTCAAAACTACCCTCAGCTACATTGCGAGCCTGAGGCCAGCCTGGGGGCTACATGAAAATTTGTCTCTAAAAACCAACACCAAATAAGATTTGCATTTCCTCCATCTCCTAGCTGTGCTTTTCTTTGTCTTATTTAATCAAAATTTCTTACTTAGTCACTCCTCCAGTAACAAGAGAGATGCTCATTGTTAATGAGCCAAGAACAACAGACGGAAAAAATCAACACAGAGATATGGTGACTCAGTCGCAATTGAACTACAGTCTTCAAAATATAGCAACCTGACCTTGCATCAGGCCGTGGAAATAAGATAAAGTCCAATAACCCCTTATTCTGTCTTCCCAAAACAACAATGAAACTATGTAGGAAAATATCTTTATAATTTGCTGAACATTAACAGAAAGCAAAATGATCTTAAGATTCTATTAGTGCCAAAAACACAAAGATATTATCATATTGAAGGAGGTGACTGAAGTCTGTAAAACTCCAAGAAAGAAAGCAAGTATGTGTCTGAACTCTTCATGACACCCTTGCTTCCGTAAACACATACTCTACAGATGTCTGGTTTCTCTAAAGTGGTCTTCTAACTTAACAGTCATATCCTTCGGAGATTTGTCCAGTCTGAATGGAAGAATTCTATAATTAATAAATGCTGCAAGCTTAAAATCACTTGTTTTAATGGGGGAAGAAGAAAAAAACATTTCCAGAGACCAGTCAGCCCTGAAAGCAAACAAATAGCTTAAAATGGTGTCTGGACATAGACGCTAGGATGGAGAGAAGGGAGTCATGCCTCTCAAAGGAAAGATTGATGGGAACGGACAGTAGAACCCATGCAGGCAATTATGCTAGTCTGATGCACAAAAATCCCTCTAGAAGAAGTAAGGAAAGTACCCAGAGGATCATCAGTAAAGAGCATCGCACAGAGCAAAGCCATGGTGCACAGAGCAAGCACAGGAACTCCTGACTCGTCCTGGGTCTAGATCTCAGGTCTCCTTTGCTTCTCTACTGCTAAGAACTCTTTCTCTATAGCAGTGTTTAGGGTATAGGAAATCAAACAGAAGGCAAGAATTGGCCCAAGTTCCTGACCCCGACTGCTCAGAAAGATAGAATGTAGGCGATGCACTTTATAACCAGAAGCATACTAATGGGCTTTTGAAGTTCAATAAAGGGAAAAGTGGGTGAAACCACATCTCCAGGTACCTCAGCAAAGCTGTTCATAAGTTCTGAGGGGCTCTACATGGGCCAGTCTCTGCATGGAGTTGCATTCAAAGGAAATGGAAACAGAATCGTGGTAGCATCAAAGGAAGATGCAAGTCTTTAAAGTGAGAGATGAGCACAAGAGTTCTGTAAAGATTCGTCACCCAAAACCTTCCCTGAACCATTTGGACCAGCCACGTAGGCTCATGACACTCTCAGTCATAAATGCCAACCATGGCAACCAAAGTAAGAATAGAAGGTTAACCACTCCCTACCTGCAAACTGGCTCTGCAGATTGAGCAGGAATGACCCAGAGTTCAGATCCCAGTATTGACAAGTCCCGCGGGCACACATGCTACGACACCCTAATATCTTTGTCCTCTGTGGGTTTGCAAATCAACCAGTCATGAAAACAGCAAATGACCCTTTAATGTGGTTAATTTAAAACACTATCCATCATGGTTATAAAGAGTGATCCAAGATCTAGGTGCTGGGAGTAATCATGCGGCCACTTTATTATGTGTTTTCTCACGACAGATGGAGATACAAAGTTCTCTGAGACACTAAATTCTATCACGAAGATACTACGCTCCTGAGCTCCACAAGCCCTGAATGCCTCCAAAAGACCCTGTTAACAGTGACCACAGCATTGTGAGTCAGGGTTTCAACATGAGAATTTTTGTAAGACACAAATATTGTGTCTATAAACAATATACACACACATATTGGTTTTTAGGACAAGATTTCTCTGGATATCCCTGGAATGTCCTAGAACTCACTCTGTAGACAAGACTGGCTGCTTGCCTCTGCCTCCCGAGTGCTGGGATTAAAGGCATGCCACTACCACTACCCTACTATAAATAATAATTTTAATTCACAGGGTGGCAAAAGTACTTGTTATCCATAAAAGTCCTGACTTAATTTTTAATAGATAAGAGTCATTGTAATGATTGTTCACATTGTATGTGTGTGTATGTGTGTGTGTGTTGTGTTGTGTTGTATTGTGTTTGCAATCCCAAACCTGCACATGCAAATAGAGTTCAGAAGACAACCTTGGGTGGTGATCCTTGCCTTACGCCTTGTTTGAGACAGGATATATTTTGTTCCTTGCTGCTGTTGCCTAGGACAGGCTAGGTGACCTGCAAGTTTCTGAAAACTGTCATTTCTCCGCTTCCCATCTTTCTGCAGGTGCCCTGAAGATACTGATACATGCTACTGCTCCCAGCTTCTGGGGACTGAACTCAGGTCTGAGCTGGTCTTAGCAAACACTTTACCTACTGACTCATGTCCCCAACCCCATCACAGTGTCTCTACTCTTTAGCATGCTTATAGTTGATTTTCAAGTAAGAGCAACAAAGAGAACTTCATATATAATATGGATCCCCAAAACCCCTCCAGCTGGAGGCAATCAGCACATCGGCCTCTCAGACATAATGTCTTCCTGTTCACCAACAGCTGGGGCTCAGCACCTTCATCTATGCGTTGCCCACCCCCATTTCCTAATGAATTCTTCTTGCAGCTTTTGTCAGCTGGAAGCTTTTGTTTCCCATAGAACCAAAAGACTCTCACTGGATACAGGATGCTTCTTCTTCGTGTCCACTAAGGCTCCTAGACCTAAGAAAGTGAGCAGAACTCAGGAGAAGTGCACAAAGGGAAGAGTCCTTTGTCCTAGGGATGAAGGATAATCTAGTTCTCGCTTTTTCCTGAGAAACAGCGTGACGCCATGTGACACCACTCAGTGTATCTCGGGTTCCTCGTCTGTGAAATGCTAAATGATTCTGCAAGGCTTTCCGATTCTGACAGCTTATAATTTTATTTTGAGCTCAGAAAGGGCTGATGGATGTGTTTATTTAAAATTGCTCTGCTCATGTTCCGCTCGCACCCTGCAATCCTACGAAGCTCGGTGCCAACCCCTAAGATCCAGCCAGAAACGGAGCAAAGAAACAATCCAGACATCAGCATAGGTTTGGAAAGCAGGGTGTCTGGGCTTCCTCGAGCCATGCTTCTGCCTCTCCGTCCATATAATACATGAAGCCACCTAACTGCATAGGCAGGACCTTGACCAACAGCGGAGAACATTTGCAAACTCCAAGAAGAATTACTCCACAGGTCATAGGGACAGACTCCCCTGAAATCTTTTTTATTGAATCGCTCTCTCTCTTTCCCCATATTTGGAAGCAAAGGTGTCTACTCATTTCCCATTATGCTTGCAAAGGAGCTCCTAACGTCTTTCCTTCTCTGTGTACCACACCTAAGCAGTGCCCATCAAGTCCTTCCTTAGATTTAAGGTTTCCCCAGTGGACTCTGAGTCCATTTGTCCTCTACTTGCTGGTTCCGCGTATGTTCTGCAACGTTTCCTGAACTAATTCAAGCAAAATTTACCAAGGGTAATGGTTCACTTTGTCAACTTGACCCAAGGTAGAATAATATGAGAAGAGTCTCAATGAGGAATTGTTTAGATCAAGTTGGGCTGCAGGGGTGAAGAGCAATGTTTTGATCAAGCTAACTGATGGGGGAGGACCCAGCCCCAAGTAGCAAGTGCCTTTCTCAAGGATTTGAGTCCTGAATGTATGCAAAGAAGACAAACTGAGCAGCAGGCAGAAAGGCATGTGTTCATTTCTCTCCGTGCTCTCAGCTGTGGAAACAATGTGAATAACTGTTTTCAGTTCCCGCACCTTTGACTTCCCTGCTGCAGTGAGCCATGCCCTAGAAAAGGGAGGTAAAATAAACCCTCTCTCTCTTTCTCTCCTAAGTTGTTCTGTATTTTATCACAGCAATGGAAGCAAAGCGAAGACGCTGAGCGCTTTCTTCCCTTATCCATATGACCAGGGGAGAGAGGCTACCACTAGGAAAATGTGAGAAACACTTCACAACACACTTCAGTTACAGAGTTTAATGATTATAAATGCATGCACTCATCATGCTGTGGAGGGGGGAAAAGGCAGGGGGCTCTTCTGATCCTCTCCGGAAGCAGGTTAGTGACTGACATCAGTCACTGGCTCATGCAGTCTGACTTGTGCCATAGGTAGTAGAGGAATAACGAGAGAAGCAGCTTTTATCCTCGGGAATTCCATGAAGTCCCTTGTTCTGAGGAACAGAGAGTTTCCATAGATGAAGTCTGAGTTTGAGCCGGCACAGTACTCCCCACACTGCCAGGTGCTTAAGTGACCTTTAGTCTCTGTTCTTGGTGACTGTCCTGCTAAAGGACCATCCCATCTACATATCCACCTGATCTCTGCCTTTCTCTGTTCTCCACACTTGAAGGAGAAATTAAAATTCTGTCATGTGACTTCCCAAAGACTCACAGGATAAAGATCAGGATGCTAACTCATCAGGCCATGTCCAGTCTGCCTGGCCACCTCTCAACCTCATTCATTCCTATTCCCAGGCAGCCACCCCAGTCTGACCCAGCAGTGCCCTGGCTTCCCCTGCCCAGGCCCTCTGTATGTGCTGTTGCCTCTGCCTGCCAAGAACATTCCCCTTTAACTACCGTTAACTACCTCTTAACTCATAGTCTTCCTCCAATCTGGATGTGCACCTCACTTCTTATGGGAAGAAATTGTTACTGCATGTTCTCATGCCAACAGTGGTCATAAATGAACTGCTTCACTTATATTTATGGTCCCTTGATTACAGCCCATCTTTCCCATTAGAAGAGCAGAGGTTGGTACTTTGTTTTGTTGCTTCACTCCGTTATCCCGCTCACTAGCACAAAGTGTAATAAATACGAAAGAAGGGAAGGGAAGACTGGAATGTCAATGGCTGCTACAGTGATGTAAGAGGATGCAATTGTGTAAGGAAAAGTGAACAAGGAAACAAGAGCAGCCAACAGATGGAAGCTGGAAGAGACCACTGTGAAGCATGGCATAGAACGTAAATGACCAAAGCACAGAAAGAACGGGCGGGCCAGGGGAGACAAGTCAGCCATTAAGTGCTTTCTGTGCAAACATGGGGATCTATGTAAGCCTAAAGACCTATGTCAAAAGCTGGGTCTGGGAACATGTACTAGAATCCTAGTACTGGGAGATAGAGGCAGGTGACTCCCATGGGCTGGCTAGCTAGACAGCCTAGCTGAATCAAGCTAATAAGAGATCTTGTCTCCAAAAATAAAAGGGATTGTGACACATAATGACACCTGAAATGGTCTAGTATCCGCAAGCACATGCACAAGTATACCTAGGTACCTACACAACATATGCAACTGCATACACACATGCAAGACAATGGCCAGATGATTATGAGGAGAGAGTAGGGTTAATGCACAGGTTTCTAAGAGTATGGGCACAGGTGTATTCAGGGGTGAGACATCAGGAGAGTGGCAGAGGTGAATGAAGCTCAGCCATGAGGACTAGAAGAGACCGTGCAGAGAGGAAGGGAAGGCTTTCACTGCTTCCCATCTTTGGGAAGCTTGGGTTAGCACAAAAAAGCAAAAGTGTTAAGGGTAGATGAGATGGACATTTTTATAGCTGATTTGAATATACCAGAAATAGAAAGAGGGCACATGGGTAAGAGGAAAGGGGAGAAGTAAATGTGTGATGGAAATGCTGAGGGGCAGGCAGGTGGCTAGTACCAAACAAGAGGCGACTACTCTTCAAGGCCTGGAAGACTGTCTGGTCACCAAACACTTGGTCAGTAGAGAATGAATGAATGAATGAATGAATGATAAGATAAGATAAGATAAGAATAAGAAAAGAGGGTAAGATGGGATGGGCGTGGACAGACAGGTGCAGGATTTAGCTCTGAGATACACTGAGTGCTGTGGTTTGGCTCGAGACCACCCCTCCCACTCCAGGCCCAAGTTAAAGGTTTGGTTTCCTGTTTAACACCACGAGGAGATGATGATACCTTTAGGAGGTGAAGTCTGCAGAGATGGCTCTGCAGTGAAGAGCACCTGCAGAGGGCCCAGGTTTGGTTCCCAGCCCCCACATAACAGCACACATCCCCATCTCCAGGTCCAGTTAGTCTTTCTGGTTTGATAAATACAGGGTCACGTCATCTGCAAATAGGAATAATGTAATGTTTTTCTTTCCAGCTTGAATCCATTTTATTTCTTTTCCTTGGCTTACTACTCTAGCTAAGACTTTAAGGAGTATATTGACTAAGGGTGGGGATAGTAGGCATCCTTGTGTTAATTTAGCTACTAAAGTCAGATATGCATATAATATTATTGGACTACAGCTGCCATTCCATATGCGGCGCACTGCAAAAGATCCAAAGTCCCTAAAGACCCCTAAAATTGTCTTCAGATGCACCGTCAGATGTCAAGGGTTTAAGTTCAGCTTACGTAATGAAGCCTTACCTGCAAGCATATTAGTAACTAATAGAATCAGGGGGGACGGAAGCATGTGCTCAATCCCATCAGTCAGCTTTCTCTCACTTAGACAAAACACCTGATTATTCTAGCTGAATTTCAGAGACTCCAGAAGACAGTTGCTTGGTGCTATCACTTTGGACCTTGGTGAGGCAGAACACCATACCAGGGACCATTTGGTGAAACTGAGCCACTCACCGTGTAGCAGTCAGTAAGGTTAAAAGAGAGCTGGTGGGGAAGTGAAAAGAGGGAGGGACAGAGGCAGGGAGCGAGGAATGGAGAGAGAGAGAGAGAGAGAGAGAGAGTAGAGACAAGATACACACTTCAAGGGCATGCATTCTGTGATCTACATCCTCCAAGTAGCTCCTACCTCTGACAGTTTCCATGCCCTCCCCTAATCCATTCAATTATGAACATAATGGACCAAAGAATGAATATCCTTCCGGGCGGTGGTGGTGCACGCCTTTAATCCCAGAACTCTGTGAGTTCGAGATCAGCCTGATCTACAAGAGCTAGTTCCAGGACAGGCTCTAAAGCTGCAGAGAAACTCTTTCTTGAAAAACCAAAAAAAAAAAAAAAAAAGAATGAATATCCTCAGAGATCCTCGCTGCCAATCAGTCCCAGACAAATCTTTAGCTGTCAGGAGACATTTCATGTTCATATGTAAGAAATGCCTACTGAGTACTTGCAATATGAATTACCTTAACCTTGTGAACTGGACCTTGATAGCCTCTTTCCTAAAGTTGAGGAAAAGGAGGCTTCAGAGAAATTAGGTAACCTAATCTTAGGTATCTATTGTGAGGGTGGGAAAACCCAACCCGGAATCACCTGACTCCCAAGGTCCATGCTGGTTTTATTTGACTCACACACATCAACCTTATAACCACTGTATCATTTCATAAGATTTTCGTCCATGAGTGATGTCTCCTTTTCACTAGCATCAGAGCAACACAGCCACATAGTGTATAAAGCTGCCTGTATCATATTTCTGTTGAACAAAGGAGATGCTCAAGCCCTTTCTACGGGGCTGTAGCAGATTGAGCTCAACCCCTGCCAGCTGGGGAACCCGGGGTCAACACAAGAAGACTCCTTAGGGTGGAGTCAAATAGACAATGATCTAATATGGGTCCACAGGTAGACTGGAGACTGAGGGGATGAATGAGTGGGAACCAGAGTGAGAAACAGATGATTTGCCCACGACCCAAGGGCGAATGATGGGTGGAAGTTGGATCCCAGATCATACCCAGATGAAATGGACACAGTAAAGGGCCTGTGAGGAGAGCTTAGCTTCATTCTGTGAACCTTGTGGAGAGCTTGCAGTTCTTGTATCTATGCGCTGCAAAACTATGAAGCAGGCCCAGAGACTAAGGGAACAGGTAAGCATGAGCCCCTTCCTACCAAAGCCAACACCCTTGGGAACCTGGGAAGGGTTTAGAAATCCTACAGACTCCCAGCCATGAGGTGATTCTGTGCCTGTACTGTCTCTTTGAGATCCAGGTACTTGGCAAGAAAGGATAAAGATGAGGATTCTGAGTATTCTGACTCTCATGGATCCTTTTCTCTGTGACA
Source organism: Arvicola amphibius (assembly GCF_903992535.2). NCBI lineage: Eukaryota > Metazoa > Chordata > Mammalia > Rodentia > Cricetidae > Arvicola > Arvicola amphibius. Next base: position 92,676,055 of record NC_052048.2, read on the forward strand.
CCATGCCTCTCACATCAGGACCCTTTGCATCTAGAATCAGCCAAGTTGACCCAAAGAAGGATGAAACAAGTATCCGACTCAGGGTCTTGCTTTCTGCCTAAGCTAAGATTGAAATTGCACATGCTGGAATTGTCATCTACAGAGAGACTCCCCAGCAACGATGGAGTTGCTGACAGAACTTATGAATCCATCATTAGCTCTTTGGAAACAAGGAGGCTATTTCTTACCAACTCTCGGCAATGAATGTGTGCACCACACATGCTGACAAGCATCTTTCTCAGTTTATAAATACCAGAGCACATGTTCCCACTCCAGTGGGAATAGAGCCCATTTGCCCGCTGCAGACGAAGCACAATTTCATCAGCTAATTGCTACTGGAGAAACAGCTCTGTGCATGCTCTTGTACATCTGGCTTTACAGTACCATGAACTTCTCAATACAATGCACATTCATGCTGGTGGCTGGCAGGATGCTCTTGAAAGGAAAGCTGTGCTCCGATGCTACACATGTTTCAGGAACTAAATGTTCTGTTTATTGATAATTTTTGTTTATTTGTTTTCAGTGATGCACTAAAGTCCACTGGGAACCCAACATATAGCTGTTTCTCTTCTTTGTCTTTCTTATAAGCAAAAAAAAAGTCTCTGGTGGAGTAATACCAAGTGTTTATAGGAATACACTAGAAGCATGCTCATATCTTCACAACTATGATCCTTTTCATATATTAAGACACTGAAGCTTGGAGAGGTGAAGGGGCTACTCTGAGCCTACTCAGAGAAAAAGAAACACATCTAGAACAGAAATAAAAGATCAAAAGATGTTCTGACCCTTAATTGAGTGATCTTCCCCATCTTTAAATCTATTGCATTTCTAACTTTTTTTTTTGGTTGGTTGGTTTGCTTTTTAAATCTTTCCAATTCTTTTGACAGTTTATATTTCTATAATAGTATTTGTGATTCTGCTCTCTGAGGCTTTATATTTTGTAATTTAAAACCTGCATCAGAGGTTTTTCATACAGTTAAACCTATTCAGTTATCTTTGTCTTGATGCCTGTAATAGTTTCAACAGGTCCTGAGCCTTCATGAGCACCATCTGAGATAAGCTAACTGAAGCTATGTATTATATCATGTAAAGCCATTTATGGCTATATACTGTATGCCAAACACTACACTGGGTACTATAAACAGGCTACCCCTTTAATTTTTTCTCATTCCTATGAGATGATTGGTATTATCCCCATATACAAACCAAAAATACCGGCTCATAAAGGCTAAAGAACTTGTCCATAGCTGTGCCCACTGGTGTAACAGGGGCATGGCTATTATGGAGTTAACCAAGTGCTTTCTGATTGAATTTGAGTTCCACTTCACAGGAGTGCACACACACCTGGTCAAAAGCCTATGGTTGAGGATACCGCAGGCATGCGGCTCATGCTTCCCTAATAGACAAGCAGCCTAACTGCCTCCTTAACACTCACACTCAACCCACAGAGTAGTGCCGCTGTCGGCCTGGACCAGAGAAGCTTCTTTCTGCAGGGAGCGATCGCTGATGGAAAGACTCACAAGTGCTCAGATGCTGAGGACAGGTGACACCGAATGCTCAGCCCTAAACAAGACATCTGTATTACTCCCTACAAGGCAGGCCCAGAGAGCATCACAGAAAATGGGTTAGAAAGACTTCGAGAGCCAGAGAATGGATATGAGCCCTATGAAATGCTGCCTTCTGGACATGAAATGACCATTACAATTGGGAGCATGCAGAGGTCCTTACCTGCACAAAATCTGCACACACAAAAAGACAAAGGGGAAGAGGAGAAACTGGTGGGGAAGACAGGAGTCAGAGTGGAGAGGGGTAAGGGTAATGGGGGTAAATATGATCCTAATCAATCCTACTAAATAAATAATAGCAAAGTTTTAAGGAGAACTTGCCCATGATGAAAGACAGAGCAAATATTCAATTCAGATTGTGCAATACAAAACTCTGTGTTCTAAATCTTCACTGCTCCCACTGTTTGTCGTTTCTAATGATTAAGATGCAGAGATGCTAGCGTAGCCCTAGAATGCAAGCTGCTTAGTGGTTGCATATCTACCGTGAGTTGTCCTCAACTCCGGATGTAGGAGCCTTTAAAGACATCCAGGTCCCAGTCTCTAGTAGCTGCAACTGCCACCTATATCACAAAGAAACTGCAGATGGTGTGTTAAGGTTTTTAGGTAGGAGAAGTAGCAAGGGGGCGTGACACAGAGATGTGGAGGCAACGCAGCCACAGAGAAACAGACTAGTGTCACATGGCAGCAGGCCAAGGATGCCGGCAGCTGTTGGAGGCTGACAGAGGCAAGAAGCAAATTGTCCTCCTAAAGTCTCCAGCAGAACAGCCACCTTAGTTTTAATCCCTACATCTCAAGTTCAGAAGCAGAAACCAAATCTCCATCACTTCAAATCACCCAGTAAGTGGTAACTTATTACAGCTGGAATAGAAAACACATAGGCTTGGGGAAGTTGTGAGGGGCTCAGCTGAAGCACTGACCTCACTTAGGTGTTCAGAAAACTGGGGGAAGCTTGATACTTTCTCCCTCCTTTTTGAAAAAAATGAATGAAGATACTGGACATCAACTGTGAGGCACGACACACATGTGCAAATATGTGCGCGCGCACACACAAGAACATGAACACATCAATGTATGGTATGTGTGTGCGTGTGTGTGTTTAAATAAGAAAAAAAGAGGAAAGACAGAAACTAGAGCTCTGTCTATGAAATAACTAGATAGTAAGCACCATGCACTACCACCTGAGACTAGTATTCACAATACTGAGGAATTATTACAGTTTTCTGTTTTATTGATAGCATTGCAATTTTGTTCAGATCAAAAGAAAAGAATTCTTTTCAAGAAGTTCACTGAAATGGTTACAGATCAAAGGCTCCTTGCTTCAAAATGAACACGGGAAGGAAGAAGTGTTTATTTCATGCCATGGGAGGTATGAAATAAGTATCTAATGAGCTGGCATGATTGCTGAAGTTGGATAATAGGCATGAGGAAGTATGTCATATCATTCTTGATACTTCAAAACATACAAAATTTTCATAACGGAACAAAAAATGGTGGAATGGGGCGACAGCTCGGTGGAAAAGGCACTTGCTGCACAATCATGAGGGCTAGAGTTTGGATCTCTATAAGCAGGGAAAGTATGGTAGGCACCTATCATCTTAGACTCAGGAAGCAGAGACATGGGACCCTGGGAAAATCTGGCTAGCTGGACTAGTCAGAACTGGTGAGTTCTGAGTTCGGTGAGATACCTGTCTCAAGAGACAGAGAATAATTGAAAAGACACTGGACATCAACTTTGAGACCACACACATATACAATATATGTGCACACACACACACAAAAACATGCACACACATTTATACCATATATACATACACATATGTGTAATATATATATATATATATTGTGGAATATTAACTTAAGCTGTGTTTGTTTATGCTGTAGAATATTTGTTTAATGATGCAAAGATGTGTTGCATTCCTTTATACTGCATTTGTTTAACTCTGTGAAGCTGTGTTACTTTACCTGTCTAAAACACCTGATTCTTTCTAATAAAGAGCTGAATGACCAAAAGCTAGGCAGGAGAGAGAAATAGGCAGGGCTGGCAGGCAGAAAGAATAAATAGGACAAGGAGAAGAAAGAAGGGGAGGAGTGAAAAGGGAGGAGAGGAAGATGCCAGGGGCCAACCACCCAGCCACACAACCAGCCATAGTGTAAGAAGGAAAGAAAGGTATATAGAACAGAGAAAGGTAAAAGCCCAGAGGCAAAAGGTAGATGGGATAATTTTTAAAAAGCTGGCTAGAAACAAGCCAAGATAAGGCTGAGCATTTATAAGTAAAAATAAGTCTCGGTGTATTTATTTGGGAGCTGGGTGGTAGGCCCCCAAAGAGATTTTTAAAAAATCAACTAAAGTGCATGTGTATGTGTGTGTGTGTGTGTGTGTGTGTGTGTGTGTGTGTGCGCGCGCGCGTGCGTGTGTGTGCACGTGCGTGCATGCGTGTGTGTGTGTGTGTGTGTGTGTGTGTGTGTGTGTGTGTGTGTTAAGTAGGAAAGGACGGGAAAAGGCAGGAGCCAGAGCTGTGACTATGTTCTAGTATGGATTTGGTCTTTATGTTGCTACATGATCTTGAGCAATTCATTCTTCTTCCTCACTGTAAAATTAAGAGTGGTGTGACCTCTGACCCCTTCCAAGCTGCCCCCAGTGGTCAAGTCCCATGACCTTAAGCAGCCCTTAACCATCTATGACTTGTTATCTCCCAGCTCAGACCTCCACTCTCCTACTCCCCTAGATGCTCTGGCACCCTGCCTGCAAAGGACAAAGTTAGCAGATGCCGCAAACGACCAAGGTCAAGCTACCAGTAATGCAAGAACAAATCAAAGTCATGCACCCATGGCTTCTCACGAAACCTTTCACCCAGCCTGGCTCCCAGAACTCCAGAAGCCGTCACTCCTGCCACCAGGCGCAGAGAGGTGGGCAACCTTCTGCAAATGCATTTGACAGCTGAAGCTTTAAGGTAGCCAACTCCCAGGGCCCCAACGACAGAGTGCAGACCTCAAGGGCTAGGACTCCACTGGCCGACTCCACTGGCCAAGAGCGAAAGATTAAAACTGATTCTTATTATGCAAATCTATAATGTAAACAAAGTTGGAAAGAACAAAGCCAGCTTGGGCAGAATGTAAATTATCAAGTGCGGGGGGGGGGGGGGGGGGGGGGGGGGGGGGACGACACACAAAGGACCCTAGCAATCACTCCCTCCCCTCCAGATAAGAACACCGAGTGTTCCTCATTTCCCCATAGCACAGCTACAAGCCATGGGGTGAATAGGAGACTCCAGGCTCCCCTGCCCAGTTCCCACTATGCTAGCACCCACACTTTGTCTGAGAACTTAAGAAATACTTTTTTTCCTAATAGAAGGCAGTTCACAACACTAAATTGAACCATATTGAAGCTGTTGCTATCCTATATCAGAAATAATAGATATTGACAATTCCATAAGGTACAAACCACCCTTTTCTGGATGTTGGCCAACATTGCTTAACAGTGCCGTGAATCAACCCTTAAAAAAATAACAGCAGAGGTCTCCAAGCCCCAAGGCAATGACTAGCGTAGTATGACCCTCCAGGTGGGGACAATGGCAAGTGCTCCCCCAAATCGGTAGAGTTAAATATAAAATTAACACAAGATGGAGAACCGACATGTACATAGCACGTGAGAGACCAAATAGTTGTGAGGAAACAAAAGCAAGCAAAACCAGAAGGACGAGCAATCAAAGCTCTACCTCCACCAGACAAAAAGGGGTAGGAGGTAGGAACACCACAAGGTGAAAGATACTACCACTAAAACTGGGGGTTCAGCAAAAGGGGAGAAAGAGAAAAGTGGAGGTAGAGATGAGCAAGCCATATATATGCAGTGGGAGGCAGCCTACGAGGGAACAGGGACCTTTGATGATACCAGTAAAGGTTTGGTTGCCAATTGAACTCGGCCAGGCTCAGGACAGACACCCCCAAACAGCTCTGGTGTATCAACTCCTCCGGGAAGCTGCCCCCTCCGTCCTTCCTCCTCTCTCACCCTACTCATCCTTCTTTTTCTCTGCCCCCAGAGTGAAGAACTAGGGAGGAGATGAGCCCTTCGTGACCATCCACATCCCTAGTGCTGATGATAAAACAAACCAAGCAGAAAGAGCTCACAGAGTAAGACAAAAAAAAAAAAAAAAAAAACCAAAAAACTGAGTGAGTTATAAGGTCACAAACACTCCCTGAAACCATCAGCTCAAATGAACCCCAGGGGTCATCAACACAGAAACATCATGGAGTTTGTCTGGTTTCCTTTGCTGCTAGCTCAGGCCCTTGGTCATCCTGTGAGGTAGGTGTTTAACCACCAAGTCCACCCTTCCAGAGAGAACAGGCCTCTGTCTCTCTCTGTGAGAGAGACCAGGGTGATAGGGAGATCTCTGAGTGATGTAGGAGGAAGGGGATGAACGATGTGAGCGGGTACAGGGGAGCTGGAGAGAGGACCAGAGAGGAGTCCCAGCAGACACTCAGGCCACGGGGTAACCACTGCAGGATGCCTCCGGAGCACAGGCATGAGCAGTTCGACTTCATAGGGACTCGAAACCTCCCCTCGGCTCCCGCCAGCTGAAATCTACTCAAATTCCCAGAGAACTAGTTTTTTCACTGTGTCTCCTACTCGGTGCCCCTCAGGGCCTGTAGTAGCGTCACGATGATTCTAGAAATGCCTGTAAATAACTCTGTCTGGCTTCAGGATAAGCAACGGAAAGGTGCACAGGCCAGGATGTGCCTTCGACTCAGGTCCAGGAAAAATCAAACTCTGGGACACTAGCTGCTCCTCTTCTCTTCCCTCTTCCGGAGCGACTGTTCTGTGGTCACTACAAACGCGCTACCCCACCCCCTGGGCAGGTGTGGCAGTTCAGAGGCCAGCTTTGGAATCTGCGTCCTTTAGTTCAAAGCCCAGCTACGTTACCCACCATGAAAACTTACCAAGCCAACCTCAGCTTCTGCATCTTGAAACGAAGGCAAAAATAAACTCTAGGTGCTGGCAAAATCGCAAGAAGATAAAATGAGATTACGTCAGCAAAATACTCAGGTCTCCTGTTTTGGCTTCTGATGCTGCTGCACCTACCATTACTGCAACAATGGCCATATAAACAGGCTTCGGTTACTTCACAATTAGTCAGAAAATCATTCATAAAACAGGATCCCAACTCCTACTTTTATGCTATAAAACTGTATTTATGACATCAAAAAGGCATTTTGGTTGAAAAGTTTTTCCCAAATGAGTAGAATTCTGACAACACACTCATGTAATAAACATCAAGTTCCAAAGCAAACGATTTCTTTGTGTCTGTCTCAGACGTCACAGACATAGTAAGTAGAATAAGGAGTTCTATAGGTTCTGACAGACTGTAGATAGGCTTTCAATGAGATGCATCTCCACGCATAAAATGCTGCCCAATAAACCCCTGTGGCTTCCCCATTCGAAAGATTTCAACCAGCCTGCCAGGACCAGTTAGCTTCTTGTTACATCTCCAAAATGGAGTCTGAGGTTCCGTTCCCTCCACATGGGATGGAACTATGCTGTTGGTCTGGCAATGGTTAGTGTGCCTCCTTTTGTGGTATGGAGTTTCCGTATAAAAGCGGTCATCCGTTTGTCTATGGCCCTTTGAAAATGCTGGCTCATCTTATGGCTGCGGGCACCCCTGCCTTAGAGATCCAGCACTCACTACTCTGCATGATGATGCCCATCTGTGTGGGTGTGTGTATTCCTCCCTTCCCCCAGGTCCCTTTAATCTCCAAGTTTTATCCTGAAAGTACAAATTATTATAGAATTCAAACTGCACTGGAAATACACCTAGATAAGGTATATTGTTCATTTATATAGCTCAAGCACCTACGTGTTTAATCATTTTAATTACTGTACATGTGGCAGAACAATTTGATTATTAATGCGTTTTTCTACCTACCTAACATAAGCATCTGGAACAAAAAACTAGCACATCATTGGGTATATTCAAAACAAAGCACACATGCACATGCAGATACACATGTGGGGGGTGCACGTGGGTGCATATATATGTAAAAGTCAGAGGACAATCTGGGGTTTCATTCTTCAATGCCATCTGTTTCTTTGACACAAGGTCTTTCACTGTTATGTGGTTCCTCAAGTAAGCTAGGCTGCCCAGTCAATGAGCCTAACTCTGCAATCACACACTTGTAATACCATGCCTCACTTTTTTTTTAACTGTAGGTTCTGAGGCTAGAACCCGGGTACCCATGAGAGCACATTACTAACTGAGCTATCATCTCAGCTGCCATGAAAACATTCTGGATATCGCAACAGGAGCATTTCCCTTCTGTGGTGGTCGGAATGAAAATGGCCCCATAGGCTCACAGGGAGTAGGAGGTGTGGCCTTGCTGGAGTAGGCATGGCTTTGTTGGAGGAAGTGGGCTACTACAGGAGCGGGCTTTAAGATCAAAGAAGCTCAGGTCTTGCCAGTGTGTCTTAGCCTTCTGCCTGCAGATCAAGATATAGAACTCTCAGCTCCTTCTCCATCACCACGTCTGCCTGCATGGTGCCATGCTTCTCGCCATGATGATTCTGGACCTAAATCTCTGAACTGTAAGACATACCCAATTAAATGTTTTCCTTTATAAGACAGCCATAGTCATGGTTGTGTCTTCGCAGCCATAGAAACCCTAAGACACCGTCTGATATTTACTGGGATAATAGAATATTTCATTCTGATATTTATGGGATAATAGAATGTATTTACTTGACATAAAAACATACAAACACAGCATTCTCCATACTGAATTAGAAGTTTATTGAGCTCCCAATTCCCATGTCTGGAACATGAAAATGGATTTACATGCATTGTCTCATGTTGTAGATCTCACATGCATGTCATCTTCAGTCAGCTGGGCCTCTGCTCTATCGTCAGTAATTTAGAGTTAGCTCAATGTGAGTGAATGGTAAGTACAGAATGATGCATAAGCCGTAGCAATAAATCCTTCCCAATATCATTTACTTTTTTCCCCAAAAAACCATATTACAACTCTCTCTTGTAAAAAATAAATTTCAGAACAAGACATTTAATTGACCTCACTTGAGAAAAATAAAGATAATTCTATCAGTTCAGAATTCAGCAATGAATGTCCAACTATGGCTAAAAGGTACACCCTGAGAATTAAATGATTTATTTGAACAAACCCATTAAGGTTTATAAAGCTGTGTTAACCTAATGTCAGGAAGGGACACAAGATATCGGTGCAAATGCCCCTGCTCACTTTGTGGTAGAGTTCTCCAGGGATGCGGTATTGTAAACATCCTCATTGTCTTCGATGCTAGAAGCATCTGTGGAGTCAGGCTCGCTGACCACGATGCCAATGGAAGACAGACTGGTAATGAAGGCATGTACTTGCTGTGCATAAACATCCCTAATGTTAAAGTAAGGTAGCTCGGGACACTTCTCCGGTGGGTCCTCACTGCACTGGTCCACATCCATGTCCTTCTGCTTCTGGTAGTACTTGGAAAACTTGTTGAAGATGATGGTGATGGGAAGGGCTACCACCAAGATGCCACAGATAATACACGTGCTTGCAATGATCTTCCCGGCTAAGGTTATGGGATGCGTGTCTCCATAGCCCACGGTGGTCATACTGATAGTAGCCCACCACCAGCAGATAGGGATGCTGGTGAGACTGGATGCAAGTTCATCCTTCTCCACAGAGTAGATAAGCACGGAGAAGATGGAAATCCCCACCGAAAGGAAGAGAAGCAGTAGGCCCACCTCATGGTAACTGTGCCTCAGCGTGGCCCCAAGAGACCGAAGCCCTACCGAGTGCCGGGCAAGCTTCAGAATTCGAAAAATCCTCATGAGTCGAAGGATTTGGACCACCTTGCCCATGTTCTCAATGTCCTCACTCTCTTCTTCCTTGGTGTCCACAGCCAACGTAGCATAGAAGGGAATAATGGACACGAAGTCGATGATGTTCAGAGGGTTTTTCCAGAACTTCTTTTGAGAAGGGGCAGCGACCAGCCGGATGGCCAGCTCACCAGTGAACCAGGCAATGCATGCAATCTCCACTCCCTCCAGCACAGGGTCATCCACTTCTCCATCCTCATTCTGGAATTCTGACATGCTGTGCACACACATGGCCACGATAGACGCCAGCACCACGCTCAAGGAGGAGATGGCAATGAGCTTGGCCGACAGGCAGTAAGCTGGGTTTTCCATTCGAATCCAGATTTTCTTTCGGAGCTGACCAAATCTCAGCTCATCAAACTTCTCCAGTTCTTTCTCAAACAGAGAGGATTCTTCGAAGGAGGAGTCCGTGCTCACATCGTTGCTTTTCTGGTCCCAGTCCTTGTCATGGCTTTCTTCCTTTCGCTCCTGGTACCGGCTGCTGCAGCAGGAGTCAATGAAGAGCTCATTGATACCCCAGTACTCGATCTCCTGGCAGAAGGAGAACACGCACAGCTCCTCCATAACATGCAGCTTCCCCGTGTAGTAAAAGTTCAAGACGTATCTGAACAGGGAGGGGTTCCGATCAAAATAGTACTCTTTGTCCGCCACGCTGTAGTCATCACAGAGCTCGAGAATGGCCTCCTCGGAATGGCAGGTCAGCAGCTTCCCCAGCCTCGTGTGAGGGAACCGCAGGAGGGTACTCTGGTCCACAGACTGCTTAAAGCCCCCCACGTTCAGGTTGACAAGTTCCTCGTCTTGTCCAGGGCGATGGAAAAACTCACCAAACACCATGATGGACAGAGGAGGCAGAGTGCTGGCCAGGAAGGGAGATGCCCAAGATCACATTGCACCTGGAAGGAGCACAAGACAATATTAGCCTGTGCCCAGTCCTGCCACGTCGGGACTTATTTTTAATCTGCCCTTTCCAGAATGATGAGCTGCACTGAAGGCAAAACAGGAAGTGCATTGAGAAGAAGAAAAGCACATTCCAGGGGTCTCTGGAAGGGCTTCAAAAACTTGAGCTTAGAAATCTAGTTTTATAAAAGAAAACCTACAGCATCATTTCATGAAACCTAATTCCCTTTTCTCTATTAAACACTCAGATTTCATCTTTCATCTCTCTCTCTCTCTCTCTCTCTCTCTCTCTCTCTCTCTCTCTCTCTCTCACACACACACACACACACACACACACACACACACACACACACACACACACACGGGAAAAGAGAAAGAGACACTAAAAAGCAATTTACTTGCACAATATAAACACGTCTACAGTCTCGACCATGACGCTCTTGAGAAGTCAGTTGCTGCAGGGCTTGTAGCCTACATCTCTCCATCCTAAACTTGGCCGCCCACCCAGAGAGTGCTCTCCTCTTCTCCACATTTGATCCATGGGAGACAGAGATCAGCTCTTACAGAGACTGTGGGTTTCACTTTATGCTCCAGCGATGTGATGTTTTAGGAGAGCCCATTATTTATGTTTGGACACTGACACTCAAGAGGATATAATTATCTCCCCGTAATTAAGCACCTTATATCTTGCAGATATCATTACACTTTCCAGGATGGGGTTTCAGGGCTATCAGTGTGGAAAAAAACTGGCTGGGAAGACCTTTTCAAGTTAAACATGCTCTCTGTTTCCTGACACACACAGTCTCTTCTCCCATCTCTGCCCTCTTCTCATGGTTACCTGCACAGCATCATCCAGAACTATCACTCCATCTATGGTCCACACTGGTTGGGCTCATGATCTGCTTTCAGTTCTAACACCAAAGTATATCAGATCCATTCCTCAAAGAGAAAATATGGGGGAGATCTAGAGGAGTAAAGATCTGTTTTTAATTTAAGAATATGTGTATGTGGCACATGTGTACAGGTCCCCTTGGGAGCCAAAAGAAGGCATGGATGGCCTGGATCTAGAATGTCAAGCAGTTGTGCACTGCCTTCATTGAATGCTGTGAACTGAACCCAGGTCCTCAACAAGAGCAGCATAGCTGATTAAACAGAATGGGAAAGGGAGCTCTCAGCAGAGGGATATCCGAGGTGGGCAGCAGGAGGGCTATGAGGGGACCAGTCCATCAGTCTGGAGAGATTGGATTTTATTCTGTTGGCAAGACTACAATGAACTGAGTTCCCATTACAACCTGACGCTGTCACCTACAAAGTTTATGCTCAAGAACCATGGAACTGAGTTACAAGAAAAAAAAATCTATCTTAGTGTTGGTACCGGAGTCACTCATAGCTCAGCCTTCCGAGCGCAGTCCATGACACTGTACAGGGCCCTCACCATGCTCCTTGGACACCAGAACCATAAGCAAAAACAGCCTTCTTGGAAACTTGAAAACCAGTAATAAAATATCGGTTCCACTGAGGGAAAACTGAAAGACCTTGACAGGGAAAGGTGACGTACATGAGAAAGGGGTGCACAGCACCAGGGTAAAGCAGGGGCGCAAAATAGATGTGCTGGGAGCACTGAAAAGAGAAAGCATCAAGTTCTGGAGTCTACAAAGCAAAACTGAGAGAACACGGCTCTTGGTGGAAGAGAAGAGAGAAATTCATAGGCAGGGTAAAGGGAAGTATACTCGCTAATCTGCTTACACTTGGGAACAGTAGTGTTATTCAAGGAGACAAAGGTCGGGAAGGAATTTCTCCTATGGTCAGTAAAAGCTGCCAGTAAGAGAAAAGGTTCCTGATCTGAAAGAGAGAGGGATTCGGCACAGGTCATGTCACAGCCTTGAAACAGGGCCTCTGCCATCCAGTCCAGGAGAAAGTCTACAGTCATAAAAAATACTCAGGTGTTTGCCTCCTAGACACCAACGCTTCATGAAGCCAAAGACCAGGGCATGGCTAATGTATCTTTTAATAGATCTGCTGACCCCTTCCAAAAATTCAATTTGCCTTCCTCGGCTTGCTGTTTTTAATTAGGGATCTTCTTTGAAAGGCCTAAGTCAGGGCTGTTGCCTTGGTACAAATATTTATGTAACGTTAGGTCTCCGCTGGCCAGGACAGACTAATGGCACATAGAGTTGGAAAATGTTCCAAGGAGCTTGTTCAGCTGAGCTGACACTAAGATTTTAATGGAAGCTGTCTTCTGGCAGATTCTTTTTCATCTTAGTTGTCCTTGGATCCCACAGTGACATAACATTTCATGGCACTACGGGTATATAAGGGTCCCTTAATCAGGGCCTGTAATTCACCTCTCTAGTCTCTCCCTAGTGATTTTTCTAAAGAACATGATCATCCATGATGCCCATACTCCCACCATATCCTTCTGCTTGGTCCTCCCTGGTGAAGGACACCTTTAGTCCACACTGGTGAAGGGAAGGTCATCAGGAAGTCCATCCATCCGCTCCACAGAGTCTCATCATTAAGAGCAACACGCATCATAAAACCAAAGATCTCACTGCGGGGAAAGGGACTTTCAAAAAAGAGACAGAAGAAAGCATTGCCAAACCAGCTCTAACACTGAAGCTCCAAAGGCAAGTTCGGATGTGCAGAGTTAGGACTGGATTCCTGGACTGCAGTCGGACCCACAGCAGTCCACTTGGAGCAGGAAAGATGAAGTTTCTACCTTTACAAATTGCACATAGAGTCTCTATATGCAGACAGTCTTTCTTTCCAATTATGGCACATCCTTAAAGGCTTTTTTTCATCCTGGGAGTTAACGGATATGGAAACAAACTCTCTGAGTTGAGAAGCAGAGGCCTAAACAGGGAGCCTGGTCCTCTCCATGCTTCCATGTTCCAGCTCACACGCTCAAGATCACATGGATAAAGCATGCTACTATACAGCATCACTTCCAAGGATTCAGGCTAGCATTTAGTATTATAATTAACATATTTCCTTTATTTTACATACCAACCACAGTTCCTCCTCCCTCCTCTCTTTCCGTTTCTTTCCACGACTCCCATTTCCCTCCTCCCCATCCACCCACTCCTCCTGAGTCTCTATTCAAAACTGGGCAGACCTCCCATGGGTTTGACTATAACGTGACACGTCAGATTTGAGGTAGGACTGAGCTCCTCCCCTTGGGCAAGCATGGTAAGCAGGTTCCCAAAAGCCAGCTAACCACCAGGGACAGGTCCTGGTCTCACTGCTAGGAGTCTTACAGAGGGACCAAGCTACACAACTGTCACACACATGCAGAGGTCTTTGGTCGGTCCCATGCAGGCTCCCTAACTGTTGGTCCAGAGTCCATGGGCTCCCATGAGTTTAGGTCAGCTGTCTCTGTGGGTTCCTCTGTTGTGACCTTGAACCCCCTGCCTGGTATAATCTCTCCTCCCTTTCTTAAGGAGGTCTCCCAGAGCCCAGTCCAGTGTTTTGCTGTGGATATCTCCATCTGCTTCCATCAGTTACTGGATAAAGGCTCCGTGATGAGAATTAGGGTAATCACCAATCTGATTACAGTAGATGGCCAGTTCAGGTACCCTCTCCACTACTGCTAGGGGTCTTAGCTGGGGTCATTTTTGTGGATTCCTGGAAGCTTTCCTGATACCAGGTTTCTCCCTACCCTCTGTCCCACCCACAAACTGCCTCTTACTCCCAGCCTGCCCAACCTGCTCCCTCAAGTTCCCATGTCCCCACCCCGACCCCCAGTTTACTGAAGAGATCTCTTCTATTTCTCCTTCCCAGGGAAATCAATGCATCTCTCTTTGGGAACTCTTCATTATCTCAGCCAGCATTTATTAAAATCCATTCATTTGCTCCTTTCAGAAAACATTTAGTGAATCATAAGTATACCTCTGTACTACGTGATACAGCTCATGTTTATATACATAGGCAGTTACATACACTTGGCATCTCCACACTGGAGAATTTTACCAAGTACAAATCAGTGGGTAAAAGTACTTGCTGCTAAGACTGGTAATGTCATTTAATCCTTGGGACCTACATAATAGGGAGAATCAGCTCCCACAAGTTGTCTTCTGACCTCCATCCACAAAGAATGACATGTTTGTGTGCACAAACTAAATAAATAAGCCCTCTTTAATTAAGAAAGATGCATGTATTGCGGTGATATACACAATGAAAGATAATTTAAATTTAAGGTAAATATAAATTATATAAATATAAAACTCAATTCAAATATAACAACTTGAACACATTTCCATTTTCTTTTATATTGGCACAGTAAAATGTCAAGAAATATGTTTAATTATGTAAGATTTGGATGTTATGCCCAACTAGTAACATCTGCTTTCTTCTTTCTTTTTTTTGTTTTTTGTTTGTTTCTTGGTTTATTTGGGGGGCGGTTTTGAGATAGGGTTTCTCTGTAGCTTTGGAGCCTGTCCCGGAACTAGCTCTTATAGAGCAGGTTAACCTCGAACTTACAGAGATCTGACTGCCTCTGCCTTCCGAGTGCTGGGATTAAAGGCATGTGCCACCACTGCCTGGCCATCATCTGCTTTCTTAACCATGACAATGTCAACAAGGTGCTGGGCTTCATGATTGAGAAGATGGCTCAGCAGGTAATGCACCTGCCTGAAAAGCATGAGTATTCAGGTTCAGATCCCAGCACCCAAACAAAAGCCAGGTGAGTATGGCAACCCATCTGTAACCCCAACTGCAAGAGAAGCAGACATGGGGGATTCCCCAGAGCAAGCTGGCTAGCCAGACTATGTGAAACAGTGATCTCAGGGATAACACGAGATCCTGACTCAACATATAAAGGTGAAATTTCATAGAGGAGGACACTTGGCATCAGCCTTGGGCCTCCGTGCACACACAAGTACACATTCACCTGCATATATGGACCACACACATAAACAAGTATATACACTCACACAAACATACACACACATAAAAATACATGCGAAAGAACGAAGAAAGGAAGGAGGGAGGGAGGGAGGGAGGGAGGGAGGGAGGGAGGGAGGGAGGGAGGAAGGAAGGGAGGAGGAGGGAAGGAAGGAGGCAAGCAAGCAAGCAAGCAAGCAGTTCAGTGTTTTTGGTTCTGTTGGGGTTTTTTTTTTTTTTTTTGGTTTTTCGAGACAGGGTTTCTCTGTAGCTTTGGAGCCTGTCCTGGAACTAGCTCTTGTAGACCAGGCTGGTCTCGAACTCACAGAGATCCGCCTGCCTCTGCCTCCCGAGTGCTGGGATTAAAGGCGTGCGCCACCACCGCCCGGCTCTGTTGGTTTTTGAGACAAGGTCTCCCTATGTATCCTTGGCTGGCCTGAACTCACATAGACCAAACTAGCCTTGAACTTATAGAAATCCACCTGCCTCTGCCTCCTGAGTGCTGAGATAAAAGGCCTGGCCCAGAAGGTAAATCTTTTTCATTTAAGAGTAATAATATCTTATAATTAGGGAAGTGTGAATTTTGATGTATGATTGGGAATTAAAACATAGACTAAGAAACTTAAAAATGCATGTACTGAATATGTGCACAGCTTCCTCCTGCCATTGTTCTCTGAGCAATAGAGCAGAACAACGATTGACACAGCACTCACAGCATCTGAGGTGTCAATCATTACCTAAAGACCATGCAAAGCATTCAGGAGAGCATGCATGGGCTTTATGCAAATACTACACCATTGGTGAGCACCTGAGGATTTGGGTACCCGGAGGGGTCCTAGAAACCAATGACTGTCATTATACAGTGTGTATGTGCACACTGTATAATATATGGTGATACATAGATATATGGTGAATAATACATCTACTAAATACAAATACGGACCAACTAACTTATGAGCCATAAATAGGTAAATTTTTCTGATTCAAAAATTCTAGTTATGTGAAAGTAATTTTGTATGGGGAACCACAGCAACATAAAAATGAATTATAGGAAAGAATGCCACATACCTCACACGGAAGAGATGTAATGCACTTAATATATGAAGAGGGTTTATTTTTTAAGAAGAAATTGAACTATGATATTGTGAGAAACGAACAAGACGTGGGAACAGACAGTTCATAGACAAAAACCACACATGCGACCGAAGTCAGGAAAATGCAAGTTCAACCTTCCTCAGTTTGCGTGTGAAAAACCACACTGACACATCACATCTAACGCACCAAATTGGAGCAAGATCCAGAAGCATGTTGTCTCCATGGAGTGCGGGCTAGTCTGTGAAACAAGCCTCTTCACGTTGTGCTGGGAATCCAAAATGAAAGGGAGCCCCCAGGGAGGGGAACTCGGCAATATGTGACAGACTGGTGTAGGCTTTTACCCTCTGACCTGGTAATCTCGCTTCTAGAACTTTCTGCCTGAAGTTAGACAAGCAAAGCACTTGTGTGTAACTGGAAATGGTCCAAATGTCCATCAATAGAGGAATGACAGAAAATAAATTATGGTCTACTTCTACACACACACACACACACACACACAAACACACACACACACAAAGGGAGAAAGCAAAGCTTAGAAAACTGTCAGCAATATGCAGCAATTTATCTAAGAAAGAAGGTAAAACTGGGCCTAAGACATAGCTCAGCCAGGGGAGTCACCTATCACCAAGTCTTACAACCTGACTTTTGTAGGTAGGTAGATAGATAGATAGATGACAGATAAATAGATACTTTAATAAAGAAATCAAAAGAATGTAGTGTGATTATATACATACATTCATGTGTGTATTTACATGCGTATGTGCTTATAAAAAGGAAACAATAGTAATGTAAACAAAAAAACATAAAATGTCTATAGGGCATAATGTGAGAAAGTAAACTCAGGAACCATATTAATGTCTACCTAATTATGAGACAAAATTAATTTAAAACAAAACAGGCATTTTTTTAAAAAATCAAAGATTACTCTATCTCAAATTGGTAGTGTAACCTCACATAGATGAATTACTTCAACGAACTGACTGTACATCCTATTGGTGTGTAGTCTAGGACCGAAATAAATAGCAATATTAAAGTATTTGTAGCAATCACAGGTATATACTTATTTTTTTCAAAAGTATTTTATTATTATTTTATGTATACAGGTGTTTTGCTTGCAAGTATGTCTGTGTACCCAGTGTATACCTGGTACTCCCAGAAGCCAGAAGGTTCTTGGAACTGGATTTTTGTGGGTTCTGGGAATTGAACCCAGGTACGCTGGAAGAATAGCCAGTGCTCTTAACTCTTAACCACTGAGCCATCTCTCCAGCCCTATATACTTATTCTTAAATATCTTAATTCTTAAATTCTTAAATACATAGGATCAAGCACATGAAGTGTTCTGTTAATGTCCTTAAGCACCCCAAGATTTTAGGTACAAAAATAAAAATAAATGTGAATATAAAGATCAAAGAAATAAAATAAAAGCTCTCTGTTCCTTAGTATGAATTGGAAATGACAGCATAAACACATGATTTACTTTTTGTACATGGAGAGTCTTATTTCTAGCTCTGTGTACCAAAACAAAACAACAACAACAACAACAAAATGAACAGAAACAACAACAAAACCAATAAGAAAACAACCTGAAACAGATGACTAGAGGATGGATGCCACTTGGGGGCTCATCTCTCTCTCCTTAAAAGTGAGGTACACGGTCTCACCTCTACAGGTGTTCTAGAAGTTGAGTTCTCAGCTAAGTCAGTCCCCGCTTGGGAATCACCCTCAGCCAAAAGAGAGCTGCTTCCCAAAGTCAGAAACACAGCCAGTGACTTGTCTAGAAGAGGCTTGTTATAACCCAGCATCTTATTATATAAAGGTGGTCCACCCAGGTCCAGAGCTCTGTAATAACTAAGTGAGGTTTGTGTTTAAATCCTGCCAAAGTTCGACACCTCGCTTTACTGAATCCTCCCTTCCTCACTTCTTCACAGATGCTGATCAAAGACGCCTAACAAATTCTTCTATACCTCTGCCTCTGTCTATTTTTAGAAAGTCCAACTAGAAACACAGAGGTATTCTAATTTAGTGAGACTGAAAGAAGTAAATACAATTTCTCCCTAAAAGAGCAAGTGTTCCTTGGATGAACAACCAACTCCCAGTCTAGGAATAGGAATATACAAGATGAGCCTGGAGTTTCCTTCTATACCAAGAAACAAGGGAGGCTGTCAAAGACAACGGAGAGTCAAACAGATTTAAAAAAAAAAAAAGAAGAAGAAGAAGAAAGAAAAGCTAGAGAGACTTCCACCTGCTGAAGAGAAGAAACATGGGTCTCACAGGGAAAAGCAAAGATCTTCGACAGATTACGGCATGTCAAATATGATAAAATTCTTAAGTTCACAGCGATGATTTCCCTGCCAGTGCACGTGGGCATGTTTTGTGTGTACACAGCTGCATGCATACACAAGAATATGAAAGCCAGAAAACGGCCTGTCATTACTGAGCACCAACCAATCACCTTGTCTTTTGAGACAGGCTCTGTTGCTTGTGCCTGGAACTCACAAACTCGGTCAGGCTGACTGGCCAGAGCCTTGAGGATCTGTCTGTCTGCATTCCCAATGCAATGCTGAGATTACAAACACACACCACCACGTCTGACCTTTTAAAATAGGTTCTAGGGACTGAACTTGGCTCCTCCTGCTGGCATAGCACGCCCTTTGCTGATAATCTCCTCAGCCCCCACAGTAATAATTTTTAAAAAGGAGCACAGAACCTAGGTTACTTTTGGACCCTACTCAAGAACCAACTCGCTATTTTGTGAAAGTAAAGAGGAAAATCTAATACTTTATCCCGCCTTCCTGTGAGGATTATACTTAAAAAAAATACAAGAGTTAATGAGGGAAATTTTTCTTCATAAAAAAATCCCAATAATTTGAAAACACAGCAGTGGAAATAACCTAATGGCATAATAGAAAGTAATTATTTATATTTAAAAATAAGTTGAGATTTTAAAAGTTGACAGTAATAACTGAAAAGGAGTTGGTGTGACTATACTGAATGTCACAAAAAATAAAATTTAAGATAAAAATTGTTACCACAGTCAAAGAACATTTCTGGTAATAAAAATGCCAAACCATCAAAAGGAAGGCACAAGCACTATAAACATACCTAGCAATAGAGCAAAAAAAAAATACATGATGTAAAAAATAATGGCAGAACGAGGGGGAGAAATTATTGGAATTTCTATATCCCACCTTCAATAACATATGGAACAATTATACACATATCCACAGGGAAATAAAGACGATTCAAACATGATGATAAGCCAACAAGATCTGACAGAGACTGAGCACTCCAGCTAGTAAGAGTTCTCTCTCTCTCTCTCTCTCTCTCTCTCTCTCTCTCTCTCTCTCTCTCTCTCTCTCTTTCTAATGGACATAGAACACTCTAGTACAGACCACAGCAGCTAACTCACGGAACAGCCTGGATAGATCTTAAAGGGCACTAGCCATCTCTCATCACTCTGACAAATTATTGGAAGTAATCAACTTAAAAAGAGAACAGGTTTGTCTAGCTCACCATTTCAAACATTTCAGTACATCATCACTTGGCCCTGGTGTCTTGGAACTATGGAGGGAAAGACAGTACAGCATTGTGGGATGACATGGGTCAGCCTCAAGACAACCAGGAAACAAAGCCAGTAAAACTGAGGGGCGGGTGTTAATATAATATCCTCATCAATAGCACAATTCCAGTGTACTACCTTCCTATGACCATCTCACTTCCTGACAATAACATTACCTCTCAGTAGTTTCATAACCAAGGATCCAGCCTCTATCTGGCATATACATGGTCATTTGAAGACATTCAAGATTCAAATTACAGCATAGATAGATAGATAGATAGATAGATAGATAGATAGATAGATAGATAGATAGATAGACAGATGGACAGATGAATGGACAGACAGAAAAGTACACCAACCACAACAGGATACAATTATACATCAATAACAAAAGAAAATCTGGTAATGATTTTTCAATGTGGAAATAACACTCCTTAAGGACCAATGAGTTAAAGAAGAATTTTTTTTAAAAAAAATGCAATAAACAAAAACAAAAAATCAACAAAGTTAAAAGGTGCTATAAAACAGTGACTAGGAAGAGCATACAGATTTATATACCTATATTTAAAGAAAGAAAGAACTTATATTAAGAACTCTCTCCCTGAAAACCACAGGAAAAGAGGAACATTATGGCCAAATTTAGTACAAATAAAAAAATGATGATTACACTTGAAATGAATGAAACAAAAAAAGAATAGGAATCCATAATATTCAGAAGGCCAAAAACTGGACATTTTTCCCCAAATCAATAGAACTGATCAATCTGTAGCCACACTAACCAAGAAGGAAAGGAAGAAAACCCCAATTAGCAAAACCAGCAGTGGAAGAAGGTATATCACTCACTGTTGGCCTCCCACAAGTAGGAAGAATAGTGAGAGCATTCTGTGAACAAATTTATTGCCACACATTAGATAACCTATGATCTAGAAAAAGTAAATTGCTAGAAGTAGACAACTTCCAGAATATAACTCAAGATGAGAAAGTGAATCTTAATGAGCTTGTAAGATACTTAATTTTCAACTTTACAACTCTGCGTAGAAAAGCTGAGCATCAACAGCTCTGTTGAGTCCCATCCCTCCTTAGCATGGATTCTTGAGCAAACTTTTCCAAAACCATGAAGAGGAAGATGCCCTCCCCAACTCTATAAAGTCAGTACTCCTGTCAGACCAAGACTACACACAGACACGAGAAGGAAATTCAAGACCCTTGTCCCTATGCATACAGATGCAAACATAATCAATAAATCACTAGCAAACCAAATCCAGTAGCATGTCCTAGTTAGGGTTCCATGGCTGTGATGAAACACTATGATCAAAAGGAACATGTCTTCTAACAGTGCTTATAAAAAGCAGTGTGAGGGTAGGAACCCAGAGGCAGGACCTGATACAGAAACCATGGAGGAGTGCTGCTTACTGTCTTGCTCCTTGTGGCTTACTCAGCATGCTTTTCTGTAGAACCCAGGACCACCAGCCCAGGATGGCACCACCCACAATGGGCTGGATCTTCCCATGTCAATCACTAACACCATACAGACGTGCTTATCATGCGATCTTATAGAGTCATTTTCTCAACTAAGGGTCCCTTCTCTATGAGGACCCTAGCTTATGTCACGTTAACATAAAAGTTAATCAGCACAACATATAAAAAGGATTCTACACTTTGACTATTCAGGTTTAGCTGAATGCATGGCTAATTTTATATGTAAATCAGTCAGGATATTAAAAGACACTACCATGTATATAGTCTATAGAAATACCATAATACATTGCATCATCAAATATGAAACATCCCTGACAAATAACACATACAAACAGGAAGTGCATTGCTGGTCACTTGGAGCTGGAAGAAGAGAGGAGAATTGGGATTGTTAATGGGTATGGATTTCTTTTAGGAGTGATAAAAAATATTCTGGATAAGAGAGCCATCCAACCTTATGAATATAGTAAAAACAGAATTATACATTAAAGTAATTTTGTACATATATTATTGCTTAGATTCTGCATATGAGAATCACTTCTCCACCTGAGCCATCTTGCATGGAGGGACACTCATACAGATGTCTGTAACAGTTGACACTCCAGGGAAGGAGTTTTAGAGAATTTGAATGGACAGGTCAAGCTCCCAGTTCCCTCCTCCTGGACTCTCTTGCTCGGTTCAACTTCAACAGTCCTTTGTCTCACTTTCTTTGAGTGCTTATCACATGGTAGTGTCACGCCTTCTGTACCTGAGCCTTCCTCTGCACAAACGCTGAACGTCTAGCCCGTCCACAGCACTGGGCTGTCCTCTCTACACTATAGCCTCTTTTGTTAATGACCTGTCCTTGTCTGGTAAAAGACACTCATTTTTATTTGAAAGAATTCACAAGAGCTATTTCTGTTCTCAGGAAGAGCGATAGCAGAAAGATCTAGATCAGGCCTGGCGAAATTCGGAGGCTCCAATGGCCAAACAGTGAAGCCAAGCAAATAAACAGACTGTTGGGGGACTATAAGGCATTCTTCACAGTTACACAGGGAGACACTGCACAGCACCTCAGTACTTTGGGGGAATCCAAGGATAGACTTACCAGTGTTCATGGAGAAACAAAACTCTGATTTGTATGTAGGATAGCTGAGCTGACCACTAGGCTTTAAACACTATACAACTCTAAAGAAATGTGTTTCTGGGCAGACTGTGACCTGAGCCAGTCTCCTGACAATTGCAGTTGTGTGTCATCCATGTTAAGTTAGACACAATAGGACCCTTACTGCAAGAGCAGTAGTGATCTTTCTTCAAGTCCAAAACTGCAAATGTTAAGAAAAAAGAGTGACACGTCGGGGAAGGAATATGTGTAACACACTAAGTTGGTTTTTGTAGTTGTTTTGTTTTTCTGATTTAAGATACTAAGGTAGGGCCTCATATAGGTCAGGCTGACTTCTGACTCACTAAACACCAAGGATAACTGAACTTCTCATCTTCTTGCCTCTGCTCTTCAGGTGCTGGGAGTACAGGAGTGTGCCACCATGCCGGATCTGTATGCTGTACTAGAGATCCAACCCAGGGCTTCGTGCATGACAGGCAAGCACCTTGAACCATCGCCAGAACTTTCTAAATCTGGCTTTTGGGATGATCACAAACTGATGTAACCTTTCCAGACCCATGTTTGTTTCAACTGCCCATCAGATGTTACAATGAGAAGAATTTCCCCATCTGCGTGGAAAAAGAACTTCCTCTTTTTCGCTACGCTGTAAAATACTTTCCCTTCCTCTGATGACAATGACCCACCGTCAGAGAAAGTGATGCAGAAAGACAGCTCTTACCCGCGTGGTGGCAATGTCACACACTCTGCCCTCATCCTGCACAGTGGAACGTCCATTGTCATCCGAGAACCTTCTCCCTTCTTCCCTTGCTGGGGTATGGTGTGCACACAGGCATTGAGTGGCTCAGAGAAGAAAAGCGTGTGGTCCTCTGGTTGTTCAAGCTAAAGCGGATGCTGTGAAGTCAAGTCCACCTGCAGAGGAGAGCATCAATCAAACTGTCACTCCAAAGTGGAAACAAAACCAAGCCATTTGATCACCAGCTCACTGCTGGTGATGCTGGGCATGTTTTACTGCTTAGATGCAAACCTTCAAGCCCCATGGAACTTCCGTGGAAGAACTGGTCTTTTCCTGTGATGGAACCATTGCTCCACCAGAACTTACAGATAGAAGGAAGGACTCCTAGAACTTGACTACAGCAAAACATCTGGAGCATCACATCTGTCACAGGCCATGAAACATCCAAGATAAGCAGGGCACTGAAGTTAGGGCTTCACTCACTTCCCACACAGCTGCTTCTAAGAGAGTTATTCTCCTAGCCGATCTGTTGCGCTCATAAACTTTTAAATGAATATATGTTAATCCACTTCAGAGGCAAATTTATAGGGGTTACTGTTCTAATAGAATTAATCCCACTGCGACAATTTGAAATCAAAAGATTTTCAAGGGCTTGCCAAATTCGATTCCTCTTTATTTGTACATTGCTATATGTTGCAGATCAGAGATGGTTTCAGGTCCTAATGCAGAGTCCTCCACAAACATGAGGATGGTCCTGCATGGACTGGGGAGTCAAGTTTATGTCAAAACAAACAAAAAGATAACACTGTGCTCTCTCTCTCTCTCTCTCTCTCTCTCTCTCTCTCTCTCTCTCTCTCTCTCTCTCTCTCTCTCTCTCTCTCAGCTAAAGAATGCAAAAATAAAAACTCCCAACCAAGTAAGCCTTGCCTCATGGTGACATTCCCCCATAGGTCTATGCAGGCTGTCAAGCATCTATCCCTTGATTTTTTTTCATGATTTCCAGTCAACACCAGTTCTAAAGGGGGAGCGGGTAGTCATGGAGAAGAAGAAACTATTGATGTTGAGCAGAAGACAGGCAAGAAGTATCTGTGGCTACATCAGGCATTAAACAAACGCTCAGTGTGGTTGAAAACCTTCTAAGGCCCTGGGATCTCACAGGGCACATAGCAACCACTGCAACACCCCCAAGAGCTCACAGGCCCTAGACCAAGTAAACATGTGAAAACAAACATGTCTGAACAAGATCCTGGGGACAGTGCAGGCGGAGCCAGGGAGGAACATAGTTTACAAGCTGGCCCCAACAGGGACACAGCGCACCCTGACACTCTACGGGACTACATTTCCCCATGTAACAGCTAGTCATGAGAAGGAATCCGAAGTGAAATGCAGATCCACGTCAGCTGAACACCTAAGGCGGAACTCTTGATAGGAAAGCAGAGAAATCTCTTTATGAGGATGGAGAAGAGGGCTTGAGAAGTTAAAGGCTCCTTTGTCCTCCTCCTGCCCCTCAGCCTACACTTCTTCCTCTCCCCCCTCCTCTTCCCTGCCTCCTGGTAGTACCTTAGACATCCACCTCCCAAGCAAAGGCAGAAATGCTACAGGGCCTAATCTTTCCTCTCAGATACCTTTCAAACTTCAACATCCTTTAAGAGAAAGGAAAATTAACCTGGAGATAATTAACCCTGAATAGCTTTCATACTCTATACTCATTACCAAAGGAAGACAATCAGGAGTACATGAGCTCTCGGCTAGAAGTCCATTGCTTTGTCCCAGTATGGAACTCTCTGGTCTGACCCAGGGACACGTGGGGAAATGAGCCAAGCCTATCCTCTAAACAGAAACCTGTACCCAGGGAGGCCTTACAGTTGATATGTCATGAATAAATGACATCCCAAACAGCCACTGCCTTCCTGCCACCTAAACTCGAAATTTGTGTGCCTTCCTAGATTTTTCTATCACCTTAATCACTGTCGAATGACAGAGACTGTGGAGATTCCATCTAAAGCATGAAGACTTGAGTCTGACCCCTAGAGGCCATGTAAAAATGCAGGATGTGGTATCCTATCTTTATAATCCCAGCAGGCCGAGATGGGAAGATCCCTGGGAAGCTCCCAGTCAATAAGAGCCTCTGCCTCAAAGGAAGTGGTCTGCATTTGTACCAATCCATCCATGAAGGGGCGTGGTCGATCGGTAGTGAATTAACCAGACCAGCTTAATATAAAATATTTAGCTTTAATAAATGGACGAAAGGAAAACTTACGAGGCAGAGGCAGACAGATCTCTGTGAGTTCGAGGCCAGCCTGGTCTACAAGAGCTAGTTCCAGGATAGGCTCCAAAGCCACAGAGAAACTCTGTCTTGAAACACCAAAAAAAAAAAAAAAAAAAAAAAAAAAAAAGGAAAACTTACAAAACCAGGGTTTCAATGATACAGGAAACAAAAGAGGAAGGGGCAAGCGCACCTGGATCTTTTATCTGTTTTATTTGGCCCCAGGGGGACACACCCTAAACAGAATGTGATTGGCTGAACTTCCCCATCATATCCCACTCTAAGATCAAGAAATGATGGCTAGCATTTTCCGTGTTCCCCACACCACGTCAGGTACATTTGTAAGGCTTTTACAAACGTCTCCGCAACCTTCAACCATGGCATATGCCAAGTATTATTCTCAATGTAGTGGTGGGACATCCAGACCCAAAGATGCTACCCGCCCGCAGTTCTACACGCAAGAAATGGCAGGACCCAGGCTCATCTCACTGTGAAAATCGAAGCTCCTCTAGTTATCATCAGGGAAGGCTGACAAAGGATTGAGGGAAGTGCGCCAAACATAACCCAAAGCTTCAGACTTGGGGGAAGGAAGTGTGGACTTACTCCCCCTTCCTGTTTCACAACCCCACCCCTTCCTGTTTCACACCCCACCCCACGTTAGTTGTGCCGCCCAAGGTCATCAGGGTTAATAAGTTTGAACAAAGATGTCGTAGGTTGTGATTTAGCACAGAACAGGCTTCTGACTTTGCGATACAGTTCCATCCTGGCAAAAACCCATCACACTCCCTCAAGGCCCGATTCTCTCTGCAGAATGCCTCTTTTCACAATAACTGAATTATCTTTGCCATTTCCTCCAGCCTGGCTATATTTCCTGATGAGTTCGCTACAGCACCCAAAAATGTACACAGTGGCAGACTCCATTATTGAGGGGGGAAAGGTGAAGAGTAAGAGACATAGTAGATGCATCCCTCATCCAGACCCCTGGCATCCAATCTTGGAGCCAAGGCCAGAGAAAAGGAAATGGATTGCAAACCAGGTACACAGGAAGGGCTCTACGGATTCCCTCACCATAGATATGTAAAATTGACCTGGTAAATAGAGAAGAAACTCCTTACGGCACTGCAGTTCTGGCCTGTGTCCTCTGTACCCACAATGATTCTGTATGTCTCCATCCCTGTCACACCACATTCTTCTGAACTGTTATCTAGACGGAGAAAGCCGCCAGTGAGGTATAGCATCCCACGAGCGATCTTCATGTTAATTATCCTTGTCATACAGTTTTGCTTCACACATTTTGTTCAAACCAATTCCCCTCTCCCAAGCCAACAAAATTAGAGTAAATTAGAGGGAAAAAAATCAATACAGATGATGAAAAGCCGCTAGGCAGAGGCAGAGGAGGTAACGGGACAGGACAAAATGGCTGCCAATACTATCACCCCCCCCACAGGAAATGCAAATGAAACCATCCCATTCTGCCCCCACAGAGGAGTGTCTCAAGGCCAGATCAAAGGTCAAAGGTCAAACTCTCAGAGGTTTCCTATTCTTAAACACTCCCAAGACCTTCCTTGCTCTGACACCAGGCTCCAAGAGGCACTTCTGGTAAATAGAGACCCGTGCACCTTGCCAACAGGTAACATATGAGCTATGCAGACAATATAATCTCTACCCTTGGGATTTACCAAGGCATAGAATTTAGTAAAGCGGAAGGAGGCTTATTTACAGTTTCCTGTAAATTTTGATGTAAGTCTGTGTCTTCGTCAGGGTTTCTGTTGCTGCTGTGTTCCCCTGACAGTGAACAATTTGGAGAGGAAAGGGTTTATTTGGCTTACATCTATCTCCACATCGTAATTTACCACTGAAGGAAGTCAGGACAGGAACTCAAATCTGGCAGGAACCTGGAGCAGGAGCTGAGCAGAGGCCATGGAGGGGTGCTGTTTACTGACTTGCTTCCCATGGCTTACTCACCTGCTTTCTTATAAAACCCAGGGCCACCAGCCCAAGGGTGGCACCACCCATCACGCACTGGGCCTTCCCCCCATCAATCACTAATTAATTAAATGCCCTACAGCTGG
Source organism: Arvicola amphibius (assembly GCF_903992535.2). Taxonomy (NCBI): domain Eukaryota; kingdom Metazoa; phylum Chordata; class Mammalia; order Rodentia; family Cricetidae; genus Arvicola; species Arvicola amphibius. The sequence continues at coordinate 92,703,620 of NC_052048.2, forward strand.
ATCTTACGGTGGCCTTTTCATTTTCCCTCCTTTGAGGTGACTCTCGCTTGCGTCAAGTTAACATAAAACTAGCCAGCAGGGTCTGATCAGGTTTTTGATACCAGAAAAATGAGTTTCTGAAGTTACACAGCTGGCCTTGATCTGTGACAAGGGTCCTACTCCTGGTCCAGACAACATCTTGATCTTACAAACTTCCACAGTAGGCATCTCCACTTTGGAACTGCTGTTTCTAGAGGGCAGGGTGATTGTTTCTTGGGGTAGCGCCCCACAGATTGTAGGATATGTCACGGTACTGACACCACCTACTGTATATAATACCGAGGTTATGACAGTGTGGAATCTCTCCCGAATTGGCAAGATATCGTAGCAGCTAAAGACACTTGTCATGGAGGCCAGTGATGTGAGTTCAGTTCCTGGGACCCACACAAGAAGGAGAGAACCAGCTCCCACAAGTTGTCCTCTACCCGCTACAAGCATGCCATGGCATATGCATGTGTATGCGCACACGCACACACACACACACACACACACACACACACACACACACACAAATAAATAAAGCCCAATAAGACATGCTTTTAAATGTCTCCAGTCCCTGTCAAGTACTCTGCTTAGAAATCAAAATTATCTCCAGTTGAGACCAGAACTCTAGAAATGAAGTAAAGGTTCAGACCCCTGTTTGCAACTGGGCATGCAGTAACCTTCCCTAAGGATAGGACCCAGGGACTGTCCTCCAAAACGTATTCCTTTAGAGTCAGTCATGTCGTTTCATGCCGTGATGTCAGTCAACAGAAACTTTAAAAATAAGGAAAGATAAGAGTATCTTTAAGGGCGGGGAAGATGGTTTAGTAGGTAAGGTTCTTGCCACACAAGCATGAGCGCCTGCGTTTGGCTCCCAAACACACAGAGAAAAGCCAGTCATGAATGACATATACCTGTAAACGCAGCCATGGGGAGGCAGAGACAGGCAGGTTCCTGGAGGTCACTGGCCAGTCAGCCTGGCCAAGTAGCTGAGCCCCAGGTTCAGTGAGAGACCCAATCTAAGAAAATCAGCTGGTGACACGAGCCAGGGTCTGAGTTGATGTCCCTGGTTCCCATTACCACGGACAGTCATGTAGATACCAGGGTCTGATTAGCCACCCGAGGTCATTTTGGTGTCCTAGAATCATTCTGCTGCTGGGGCCATAGTGATCTGGGTGGCCAGCACTACCACCAGGGCCATGGTGACATCCTGGCCTGAGGTGCAGCCAAGGGCCATATGTAGGCCTGTGGGCCTGCCCCAGCTGAGGTCTGTATTGATGTCTGTAGCCCATGTTACCACAGGAGATCATAGGAACCATGCATGTTGAAATTCAAGGGCTGTACTGAGCCAGCATTGCCCTTCAATGGCCCTGGAAAAGCTGACCCTGGCCACTGCAGCTGAAAAGTTGTCCCCACCCCTCACCACAAGAATGGGAGAACTAGCCTTGATGGCTTGGGTGTAGAAGAGCTGGCTCTGCCTCTCGCCTGAGTGGGAAGGCAGTCCCAGTGGCCCAGAATGACCAAATCAGCTACACCCAGACCCACATCCGGGGCTTTGAGTTGGCGCAGCCCAACATCTACCCCATCTATGGCTATGGCCTGTGGGAGCACATGAAGGGACTGGCCCTGTGGAACTACAGTCACAGGATCTCCATGACTCAGGGAAACAGCAGGATATCCGAGAGGAGTTTCAGGGGACGTCCAGCACTGATGGTGTACCAGAAGCCAAAGGCCTTGAACCTGGCCAACCATACATTACACAGTGAACATCTGCGAGTAAAGCTGAGTGTGGAGGGGTGTCCTGTGTGACACACTGCAGCTTCCAATGACACGGGGACAGTGAAGAGGTGCGGAAGAGGCAGCAAAGATGGAGGAGCAAAGTGTGGTTTTGTTTGTTTGTTTGCTTGCTTGTTTTGTTTTTAAGTAGTTATTTTAATTTTCTTTTAGGGGGACACTGTGGGATAAGGAGCAGATATGGAAGGACTGGGGTGCATGATGTGAAATTTCCAAAGAATCAATTGGGAAAAATTACATTTAAAAGAAATAATGAGGTGGTAAGTTGTTAAGGATAGCATCTAACATTGACTTCTTCCCTCTATCACATAATCATACAAGTGTTCATGTACCCACACACTCAAACATGTATGCACACATGTGTACACGCATACACACAAATGCACACACATAAACACACTCAAACATGTATGCACACATGTGTACACATACACAAACACAAAAATGCACACGCATGTGCACAAAGCAAATCTAACCTTCCGTTAACTCTCTAAGTATATGTAACTTGAGTATAAGGATAAAGGTTTCTGTCAATGAAAACCTGCCTTGAGTTTCCTTGGATGACATCCCATGCCTATATACTAATATGGCTTCAAGTATACAGCCTGCTTTCTGCAATAACACTGCTCCTACTGAATACACCCACTCCTGGACAAAGCTCTCACCTTGTAGAAACTCAGTGAATATCTTGGAGGGTAAAAAAGTTCAAACGCATGTCAGTTTTGTGCTCTTGTCACTACTCATCAATCACATACCAATTTTTCCTAAAACCTGAGGGTAATAAAATTATAGGAATAATAATGGAAGATGAAATTCCATCCTGCCTGTGTCTTGCTTAACTAATGAGAATTTTCATCCAGTGTTTTGCTCCAATAATATTAAAATATCACAATCAGGCTTCCATAATTGGATTTACTGGGCTGGGAGAATTGTACTGCTATTTAAATCCTCTAATCCAAAGCCATCAGAAGAACACACCTTCCAGTCCATGCTGACAGTGGATCACCACTAATATCCCTGAACTACGATCTTCCTCCAACTCATCAAATCTCAACAAGTACTTTAATAAGAAAAACTCTTTAAAACATAATAAAAAAAAAAAAAAAACTCTGATCGGCCCCAGAAGGAAAATGAAAGCTTCTCAGGGTCTAATATATTTAAGGATTAAAAATAAATTCATAGACGTTCTGGTTTTCAGTGAGTAGCCTATTGAATGCTTCCTAAAGCGAAGTCTCTAAATTCTGCTTGAGAGATCAATCTAAGTTCTTTTTCTCTCTTGAGGATGTGGAATGAGTGAAGGCGAAAGCATCTCCAGCAGTCCCTAAGGCCTGGAGCATGCGTAACTAAACACCGCCTTCTCTCCTCGGGTTCTGTTTCCAGACAACCTCCCCTGTGGGACAGAAGAGCAGCAGGCACACAGCTGAGTCACCTCCCCAAGACAACCTGGGACAGAAAAGCAGAGACCACCAGGCCAGAAGCTGCTTGGGGAGGTGTGCCCACATAGATAGATCATCACACAGACACTGACCCCAGTCAGTCATCCCTGGGTATTAACAGGGCTTTTAAGTCACTCTGAGTGCTCTATGTGGCTGCCACCCTCCCACTGGCCTCAGGAAGGAGCTCTTTTGGCTTCATGTAATCAACCTTGCCCAGGGTGGCTGAAGAAAGAGGTTCCCACTGCAGGCAGGAAGGTAAAACATCCGATTGGAGGCCTGAGATCTTGCACATCTTAATCTTAGCCTGGCCTCTCTCCCTTTCTGGGCCATGAATGACAAACCACGGTGCTGAATCACTTAAGAACAGAGGAAGGAAAAGGCAACAGTTCTGCAGGGTGCAGGGGAACAGTTTAACACAACGGTAATAGCAGTGCGTGTTTACTGTAAGGAGGCTTTGCCTAGGGGCAGTGTAGCCAGAGTCCCACCGCTCACATTTGCAATAGCATCCTGTGCAAATAAATTATCAAAGTGTTAAAGATGCGTGTAGGAAGATGTGCATCATTTATTATTCATAAGCTTATGCCAAGAGCCACCTAGGTGTCCATCAATAGGCAGACCCTATAGCCTGGAGACAGCCATGGAGAAGAGCCCTCTGTGCTAGTCAAACTTGCTGAGAGAAGGGTAGTAGTAACCTCTGGGGTCAGTGGGCCCTGCTCTGTGGGCTTCCATTCTGGGCTCACTTACTCTCCATCGCTCTCCTGTCTTGATTTTAAGTTTTAGTTCCTTTGTTTCCAAAGACAGGATCAAAGTATCTAACCCTGGCTGATCTTTAGGCCACTCTGAATTCCAATCTGGCCTTGTCCTTGTAATGTTCCTACTCCACCTCCCAAATACTGGCTTTGCAGGCACAAAGACACACGGCCTGCGAGTAAATGGGGCTTTTGCATTCATTTTACAGGTGGGGAAAGCAGTGAACAAGGAAGTTCCTAACTCTCCTGAGTCAGTGACTACTTTTAAAAAAGGGGGGGGGGAGGTGTCATGAAGGCCAAGGCTGACATCAAACTCACTGTCCAGCTTCCAGCTTCTGATCCTCCTGGCCTGCACTAGGGTGCTGATACTTCAGGCACACACCACCACCACCCCAGCTCATCATAAACCCAGAGTCTGTGCTGGCAGCAAAGTCACTCCCCCTACCAGCTGGGCTGCAAACCCACCCAAGAGGCAGCAACAACTACTGCACCACGGCTCCACGACCTGAGCTCAAGCCATGTTCCAAAGTCATTCTCCTGACCACTACTACAACTGGCCCCGTCAGAAAAGACTACTGGGATACACTGTATGGTGTGGTCCTGCTTTGGAAACGATGCCTGAGTTGATGATAGAATGACATAAAAAAAAATCTGTGATAACACACACCAAAACGATGTGTGCATTTTTCCTGGATCATAGAATTTGGCATGATTATTGCCTTTGACTCTGCATTTGTCAATATTGTGCCAATGTCTTGAAGAGTGTTAAGGCTTATAAAATACTTGGAAAATGGTTACATCAACATGGAAATTTAAAAGGGCACAAGCAGCCTGGGCCGGGAGTTGAACTGGAAGGGAGAGAGACATAGACCTGAGGGGATTTAAGGCATGAGGGAAACTTACAGACGTGCCAGTGGTAGACTTCTCCACCAGGGTGTCCCTGTGTCCTGAGTAGAATCGCCAGCTGCTTTAATTCATTGAAAGCTGCTTTACCCCATGGGCTGCCTGGAGAGACAGAGGACGAAATGTGGAGCTCACCCTCAGAGCTTACAGGAGTCAATCACAAAGCAAACAGGTGAATAAGGAACTGCCGAAGAAGGCAGAGGCCTGTAAGTTCAGAAGGGGGGATCATCCCTGCTAGAGGAGGGTGGGAACATTGGAGTCAAACCTCTCTGGGCACAGCAGGTGTGATCAAAAGACACGGGATGAAAGGCAGGTCCAAATGGGAGTAATGTGGGAGGGTTTTCTATCTATCTGTTGCTTTCATTGATTAATTAATATAGAAAACTGCTTGGCCTGATAAGTCAGAACATAGGTAGGCGGGGAAGACAGAACAGAATGCTGGGAAAAAGGCAGTGAGGCAGATGCCTCAGGCAGTCGCCATGCCTCTCCTCTCTGAGACAGACGCAGGTTAAGATCTCTTCTGGTAAGCCACCACCTCGTGGTGCTACACACATTAATAGAAATGGGTTAAGCAAGATATGAGAGTTAGCCAGTAAGAGGCTAGAGCTAATGGGCCAAGCAGTGTTTAAATGAATACAATTTGTGTGTAGTTATTTCGGGTGTAAAGCTAGCCATGTGGGAGCTGGGCAGGAACGCAGCCTGCTGCTCCTTCTACATGGGAGAGGAAGCTCCTGCCAAATCAAGGAAGAGGAAAGCCTCGGATAGGTATGAAGCGCGGGTAAGCATGGAATTCAGCTGCAATGGAGCCATGAACTCAAGACCCTGACACAGTTTCTCTTCTTAAAATGTAGAAGAACTCCACCTGTGTGGATCACCACTTTCCTGAGTTAGGATGAGGGATGTCCCAGGGAGAGGAAACTGGCTTACTTGAAGCCATACAGACTCCCCTGAAACAAGAAGTCCATACTGCAGACCTCCAGAAATGCCTATCCATAAGAAAAATGTCAGAAATGGCACACACACACACACACACACACACACACACACACACACACCACAAAGTTCTCCAGGCATAAGTGCTATTCCTTGGATATCTAGAATAGAAAGTGCCCTTGGGCACCTCAGTCCTCAGGAATTCCTGGGATCTGAGACGGTCAATGATTAATTCCAGGAGAGCCATCAAAAACGCACACAGGAACAAAACCATGAACTAGTTTCAATAATTCAACCCTCTTTTCATAGCCTCCTCTGTCCACAAAAGGCAGCACAGGGACCTTAGACGAGGTATACCTTAATTTTTACTAACTCTAACCGAAAATGAGTGATTCCAGTAAAACAGGCTTGTGGTAGTATTAACAATATGGCGCCTGCAACAAATGACATTCTAGATAAACCCCAGCTCATAAGGGTTTCTGCAGGCTCCACGAAACATTACTCGGGCTCATAGTTATTCCGAATTCACAGCAATCACATACCTACTCCTAAGTCTTCTATCATGACTTCATAAAGAAGAACAAATATTGCTCAATCATAAATTGGTTTAAGTATTTTGATGAATGCATTTCAATAGGTTGGGAGTCCTTTATATCCTGTGGCTTTTCTGTTTTGCATCTTGTTTTGCATTTTAAAACACTGTTCCAAAGAATGGTTCGTCGCTTCTCTGATGGCCCTCCTTGACTTATTTTACTCATTGATATTTGTCAGTCCTTAGAATATACTTAGAAATCGGGCTGGCTAGGTAGCTCAATAAGTAAAAGACCTGAAGCCAAACCTAAAACCCTGAATTCAATTCCTAGAACCCATGTTGTGGAAAAAAATTCCCACAAGTCCTCTGATCTCCATATGCAAGCCATGGCACTCATGTATGGGTGTGTGTCAAACGCACGCATACACACCACACATACACACACACATACACATACACAAAATAACTAAAAATACAACGAAACAAAAATTACAGTCTACATATGTACACTGAGAAACACATGCTTTCTACTTGTTTATCTTGTTCATTAGAATTCTTAGTCTCCTGTAGACATCACAATATAGCAGGTGCCTGCACCCCCATCTGAAACAGAATAGGTTCTTAAAAATTATTTGCTGAATCAATTGACAAAAAAATTTTGGTGAACTGGCACTTTTCACACAGCTTGGTCATAAGCTACTGCCATTCGCTGTTAAGTTTTAAAGTTCTCTTGCCCCTTAAGTTAAATGAGAGAAAAGAAGAAAAAAAACACACCACCAATGTGTTTTTGAAATTATGGTCACAACTTCATATAGAAAAATAGCTTATTTATCGGGTACTGCAGATGGGAAACACATTTTCCCTTCATCAGAGACAAGTCAACTGTAATGCACACACATGTAGTGTGGAGTTGTGGGCCGGATTCCCACCGCCCTGCTCCCGCATGCTTAGCTTTACACGTGAAATAACAACACACAAACTGTATTCATTTAAATACTGCCTGGCCCATTATTTTCTGCCTCTTACTCACATCTTGACTAACCCATATCTAATAATCTGTGTAACACCACAAATGGTGTCTTACCGGGAAAGATTCAGCATATCTGACCTGGTGGCTAGCTTCATCTCATCTCTCTTCCTAGGAGAGGCACGGCAGTCTGCCTAACTTAGGAGAGGTGTGGCATCTGACTGAGCCATCTACCTCACTTCCTTCTTCCTGTTCTGTCTACTCCACCCACCTATGTTCTAACCTATTAGGCCAAGCAGTTTTCCTTATTAATTAACCAATGAAATCAACAGATTGATAGAAGACCCGCCTCCATCACACACATATACATGCATACACACAAACGCACATACACACACACACATATACACACACAAACACACACACACATACACATGCATCATTGAATCAAGTGTGTTGTCAAACAAATAAAAGCAAGTAAAAAAATCAGTAATAGGGAATAAAGCTAATAAAAACACACTTGGCATTTTGTATTGAAACTGGTTGACAAAATCATCACACAGAATCTACCAGGCACATCATGAATGAAAATAAGCAGTGTTTAGATTCGCGGCGCTGGTAATAAACCACCACATGGTCACGGGTTCATATAAAGCACAGATAATCAGGTACACCACAGTGAACTAGAGATGCCACGGGAAGATCTAAGCTAGCAACACCTCGTCCCATCTGTCTCCAGAATGGTGTTGTTTTAAGAGCAAAATTGTTTTAATAACAAAAAAGAAAAAGAAAAAAAAACACTTCTTTTGGAATTCTCCACTAACCCTCACTAGGACTGGACACCTCAGATTTTCTTAGAAAACATAGCCAAGGGCTTCGGGTATGACTCAGTGATGGAGTACTGGCCAAGCATTCACAAGGACCTAGGTTCAGTCCTCTGGACTATCACACCCCCAAAAATTTTTACTCAAGGTCAAATAAAGTATAAGGTACTAGATGACATCAGTCACAGACCTGCTGATGAAGATATTCTCAAGTCCTTCAGATATGAAACACACACACACACACACAAACACACACTGAAACCTCACAGCAATACACCTGTGTAGCTGTGTATCTACATGTGTGTGTCTATGTAGTCAGAGGCCAACTTTGGGTATCTTTTTCAGTGACTGTCCATCCTGTGTTTTGTGACAGGATCTCTTATTAAACAAGGAACTCAACAATTCAGCTAGGCCTGTTGGTGAGTGAGCCCCAGAATCTGACTATCTCCACCTCCAGAGCTGGGATTATGTGTGTGTGCCACTGTGCCCATCGCTGTGCTCGTCTTTTTTATCTAGGATTCTGAGTTTGAGCCTCCATTTGCATACTTGCTCAGCGAACACCTTCCCAACTAAGCCATGCCCGTAGCTCTGCAACAGCTTTCTGAAGCCATTTCCTATACTCAACCTTCACTCTTCTCCTGCGACTCCACGTGTGTTTTTGCTGAGGGCGTCTCCAAGCAGCCAAACCCCAAAGCTGCTTCCCAGTCTGCATGGTTGACAGGATAGTGGCGTCTGTCACTCTGGAACTCCCTAGGCCCTGCCATTCCCTAACACTAACACCATTCTTAACTGTCCCTCCCTCTTCTCTAATGACATTTATAAGTCCCTAGGAAATTCAACTTCCTCTCCTCAAATTTTAAATCCAAGGCCACAAATTAAATACCTCCAGGAACCAAGCGGGTGCCCAATATAAGAAGAGGAGGCTCCCTCACCACCATGAGAAGCAGGCTGAGCTCACTCTAGCTCACTACTGTCTTTCACCCATGGGTCTCAGGAAGCCACATGGTCCAATTTGTCAGGAACACACACAGATCTTATTTTTACAAATTTTTTAAACATTTGAGACTATTGCTGCTCATGCTTTAGGATCATGAGCCAAACCAAAGATATTCATGGCCTGGAAACAACTTTTGGCCACCACATGGTCTTCTCTACACCCTAGTCATTCCTCATGACCCCATTCTGTACCCCTCTTCTTCTTTGTGGCCAGTTTTATCTAACCTGCATTTAAAGACAGAGTGTTACAGAGCTGATTTGCAGCCTCTGGGTTCTCTCTCTCTCTTTCTCTCTCTCTTTCTCTCTCTCTCTCCTCTCTCTTTTTCTCTCTCACCTCTCTTTTCTCTTTTTTCTCCCTCCCTCTCCCCCCTTCTCTTGCCTTCCCACTCCCTCTCACATAACACACACATATTCTGGGCCTCTAACCTGCCCCTACTGGACTTCTCTATCTGAATAACCCCCTGGGGCCTTAAACACATTTCAGTCTTCCATTCATTTCAGTCTTCCATTCATTTCAGTCTTCCATTCGTTCTCTGCTTCCACCGCACCTGAACCGCAAATTAGACATTCCGAACTCATGTCTGCCAGATGCAGAAATTCTCCTCACCACCCACACCAATGACACCAAGCCAATGCCAAGGATAAGCACAGCCATGTTCTCTTGCATCTCCACCTTTCTCTGGCCCTCCCTCAGATATCCTGTGTCTTTCTACTGACTGACCACAGTAGACTTTGACCGTGCCCCTTGCTTTCTGCCTGTCTTCATTCCTTACCCCCAAATTGAAACCAGGATTGGATTTTGTTACACCCACACACAGTAGGCTCTTCAGCCTTCAGGATAAACACTAGGTACAGAATGCTTAAAGGAAAAATGCAGCTTCCCCACTCAGTAAGTGGTATTGGTAAAGCTGGTTAAGCTGTCTTGGCCTCAGGTTCCTGATTATTAAAGTACAGGTACTGAACACCGACTATATCTCACATGGAACAGCTAAGAAGACAAAAGAGGTGATGCGGGAGATGTCTGTAATCTGTCAATCATGTTTTAAATAAAACGCTGATTGGCCAGGCAGGAAGTAAAGGTGGGAAAACCAGACAGGGTGTAGAAATGATGTAATGAAAAAAGCAGAATTCTGGGAAGGAGAAAGTTGATTACCCCGACTCCTGTTCAGATCACCGAAGCAGCAGGATGCGATCTGCAACCACTGAAAAGGGTACTGAGCCACATGGCCAACATAGATCAGAAAAATGGGTTAATCAAGATGTGAGAGTTAGCCAGTGAGAGGCCAATCAGCTTTATAACTTATGGAGACCTCTGTGTTATTTCTTTGGGGCTTGCCGGCTGTGGGGTACCAGGTGGGACAGTAACCCAAACAAGCAGGCCTGGCCCCCTCATGTTACAAAGAGGTGATAGACATAGAGCACCCTGTGCTTACATAATAAAAGATCAACATAATGCTATAGACATTGTTATCATTCCTTATCCATCATCCTCATGGGCCTCAACCTAACTCATACCCTAGGACTAATGAAGAATTGCTTGAAATTTACCAAAACGTCCCTGGCTTCTAAGGACTCCAGGTCTCCACACTTGCTTTAGCTGCTCAGAGTTCTGTTGCAGGAGGGGGCAGGACTGCCTGCTGGTGTGGCTCCAGCTGATGGAGCAGGCCCACCAGCCCCTACGTCCATGATCGTCACCTCGTCGTGAAGGATGAAGGCAGTGTAGATGCAAGAGAGCTCAGAGTTTCTCCTCAGCTGGGGCAGCAGCGGTGATCACTACTTGGCCTATTAGCTCTAGCTTCTTATTGGCTAACTCTTACATATTAATTTAACCCATTTCTATTAATCTGTGTATTGTCATGTGGCTGTGGCTTACCGGCTAAAGTTCCGGCGTCTGTCTATGGCGGGGCTACATGGCATCTCTCTGACTCCGCCCTTCTTTCTCTCAGCATTCAGTTTAGTGTTCCCTGCTTATCTCTGTTCCCCTGTAGCTCTGCTATAGGCCCAAAGCAGTTCCTTTATTAACCAATGGTATTCACAGCATACAGAGAAGAATCCCACATCAGCTTGCCCACCAAGACTCAGCTCCATCCTGTTCTCCCTGATCTCAGGTTCCTCCCCTACTCCCCAAATTATGCCTGCTTCACCCCTACAACCACCAGCCTCTGTCTCCTTCTGGTCAGGGTATTTAATTTACTCTCTCTAACAGAATAATCTGTTTCCAGTGCCACCCTGCACTGGAAATCCCACAAAAGCAAGGTGGTCTCATCTTCCTTAATCTTTGTATCCTTAATGCCCAACAAGAAATAATAAATACATGAATAAATTAATGACCCATTTGAATCCCAGATCATACCAGAGAGGCGGGCATATTCATGGTTCACCCCTCACTGATGATAAGGAAACTGAGGTTCAAAATGGCTGAGTCCAAGGGCTAAAGAATGCCTCACTCAGTGTGACATGTTTACCATATAAACATTAGGATCTCAGTCTAGTTCACCAAACCTAGGTGAAAACGCCAGGCATGGTGGTGGTGGTGTGGCATGTGCTTGTGATCCCATCTCTGGGAGGTAGCTTGTGAGCCACACAGTTGGTGAATTCCAGGTCAGTAAGAGACCCTGTGTCAAAAATCAAGTGCCTGAGGAATGACACTCAAGGGTGATCGCTAACCTCCACACATGTACACATGCACCCACATACAACTGTGCACCCACAGAAATGGATGGGCATGCACACATACATACACACAGAGACCAGAGCCCCTGAAGCCATGCTAAGGAAGTGAGTAGAAGGAGACATCATCCTGCCCCATCCGCTGATGACTTCTCTGTCCTCGTATGCCAGGCTCTTGTCCCTAAACAAACTGACTTAATCCCCCTAAATGAGAATGGGAACGATATACAGGACTTTTCATCACCATACACTGTATGAGAAGCTGCAAAATGCCGACAAAGCACCAGAGATCAACCAAAAGAACTATTCTGCTACCTCAATAAACTAGTGCCAGTAGCCTTCTAACAGGGCCTGTCACAGTTTTTCTTAAAGGCCTACGTATACATTGCTTATCTTGTGCCAAACCCTGCCTGAACTGCTTTGCAGATGCTGCATTAGAACTCTAAGACAAAGGTTATTATTCTTATCCCTATTCATCGAATGACAAGACCAGAACTTCAGAGGTTAAAAGCATCCCGAGCCAGAAGAGGAAGGGAGCTCATTCAAAGCCATGAGGAGCAAGGCCCTGTAACCAGTCTGCTGCCATGTGAATACCACTCTGCTGCTTCCTAGCGGTGTGACTTGATGTTTCCATAGACAGATAAACAGACACACAGACAAGTCGAAGTTAAGATTTCTATTGCTGAAACAAAATGCCAAGACCGAAAAGCAAATTAAGAATGAAGGGTTTATTCAGCTTACATTTCCATAGCCCTGTTCATCACTGAAGGAAGCCAGGACAGGTACTCAAACTCTGAAGACAGGAGCTAACACAGAGGCCCTGGAGGGGTGTTGCTTACTGGCTTGCTCCCCAATGCTTGCTCAGCCTGTTTTCTTATAGAACCTAGGACTGCCAGCCCAGGGATGGCACCACCCACAATGGACTGGACCTTCTCCCATCAATCACTAATTAAGAAAACGCCTTACAGCTTGATGTAGGAAGTCCTTCTGTGTACATGTTGCTTTTATTGGTTAATGAATAAAGAAACTGTCTTGGGCCAGCACAGAGCAGAATAGAGGTAGGCGGGGAAAACTAAACTGAATGCTGGGAGAAAGAAGGCAGAGTCAGAGAGAAGCCATGTAGCTTTACCCGGTAAGCTACAGCCTCATGGTGATACACAGAATAATGGAGAAGGGTTAATTTAAGATATGAGTTAGCCAGAAATATGCTTAAGCTATTGGCCAAACAGTATTACAAATAATATGGGTTTTGTGTGATTATTTCGGGGCTGAGCAGCCGGGAACAAACAAGCGCCCCACCCCCTATAACAACAGCTGGATCTCATGGAGCCATTTTCTCAACTGAGGCTCTTTCCTCTCTAAGAGCTCTAGCTTGTGTCCAGTTAGCATAAGACTAGCCGGCACATAATAGAGAGGTAGATGATAATGATAGATAGATAGATAGATAGATAGATAGATAGATAGATAGATAGATGATAGATAGATAGATAGATAGATAGATAGATAGATGATAGATAGATGGATGATAGATAGATAGATGATAGATAGATAGATAGATAGATAGATAGATAGATAGATAGATAGATAGATAGATAGATAGATAGATGATAGATAGATAGATGATAGATAGATAGATAGATGATAGATAGATAGATAGATAGATAGATAGATGATAGATAGATAGATAGATAGATGATAGATAGATAGATGATTGATAGATAGATAGATAGATAGATAGATAGATAGATAGATAGATAGATGATAGATAGATAGATAGATTATAGATAGATAGATAGATAGATGATAGATAGATAGATAGATGATAGATAGATAGATAGATGATAGATAGATAGATAATAGATAGATAGATAGATAGATAGATAGATAGATAGATAGATAGATAGATAGATAGATAGATGATAGATAGATAGATAGATAGATAGATAGATAGATAGATAGACAGACAGACAGACCTAGACCTCGTCACTTCTCTCATTGCTGAAATGAGTTTTCTGAACAAAGCTCCCTACAGAAAGAAGGGTTATTTTGCCTGACAGTGTGAGGAGAAGTCCATCATGACAGAGACAACACAGTGGCTTGTGTGAGAGACAGAGAACTGAGTCCACAGGCAGGAAGCAGGGGTGGTAAAGGCTAGTGCTCAGCTCCCTTTCTCCTTGTCTTCAAGTTCAGGACCCCAGCCCACTGAATGGTGCCACTCACAATTAAGACAAGTCCTGCCACCTCAATTACTCTAATCTAGGTCATCCCGCAAGACATTCCCAGAGGCTTTGCTCATAGATCAGTGGTTCTCAACCTGTGGGTCATGACCCCTTTCGGAGGTCGAACAATCTTTTCACAGGGTCACTTAAGATCATCAGAAAGCATGGGTATTTACATTATGATTCATAACAGTAGTCAAACTATAGTTGTACAGTAGCAATGGAAATAAATTTTATAGTTGGGGTCACCACAACATAAGGAACTGTATTAGAGGGTCGCAGCATTAGGAAGGTTGAGAACCCAAGTGTTAGATCTTGTCAAGTTGACAATATTAATCATCACAGATAGTAGATACATAGGTACACAGATAATTAACAGATCAATAATAAATACAGATACAGATACACAGATAGGTGATAGGCAACAGGGACTATAATAGTACCTATAATCAAGCATAACTACATAGGCTAAAACGAACATCATATTGATATGAACGTCTGGGGTGCTGTAAGTTCTACATCACGGTTTACTATTTTTACCCCTAAATACTACAAGAACCCTAAGCGACATCTAAATAAGAACTAGAGTCCTAAGAACCTAAGTGTTCCCTGCAGTTACCTGATGCAAATCTGAAAGGCTCCAGGCATACACAGGAGAAGTCCCTGTGGAATAAGCCTGGGGAACAGCAGCGTTGGTCCTTAGGGATCCTGTTTTCTCAGTACATTCCAGGCATCCCTGGCTCCATTTCTGCAAAGAACCATCTTGAGTTTCATCCTGCTCCCTTTTAGCTCAGTGGGAGAGGCTAAGGTGACTTTTAAAATGTTGTGAAATAGGCCTTGGGCCTCTCTTACCTCCTCTGGGATCTACGGACAGATATAACAGGAACTGGTTCGGACGAACCAACACTAACATCACTTTTTTTTTTCAAATGGTTCCAGGACACTCCTAAAATCAAAGAAGGTGAGGTACCCCACCTGGAATAAGCAGAAGCCAGCGCCCCCCCAGAAAAAAAATCAGAAATATCTTAGTTAATAGAGCATGTAACTAATTAAGGCCATTCACCTGCCCACCCAATGGCTTCACTGTAGGAAGGAATGGGAAATCACTCCATTGATAGAGCATGTAACTAGATAAGCCCATAATATCTGCCCACCCAAGGGCTATACTACAGCACAAACAAGAAGCTGAGAGCAGGAACTACCATGGAACCCCAGCTGTTTCTATCCACCTAGATAACATCCAAATAAGGACAAATAACTGGGTCAAGGGGAAGCAGATATGCAGCAAAATCTCCACTGAACCCTCTCCAAGAAAAGAGTAAAAGCTGTATAAGGAGGGTGTGTGTGTGTGTGTGTGTGTGTGTGTGTGTGTGTGTGCGCGCGCGCGCGCGCGCGTGTGAGTGTATATGTGCACGCACGTGAGTGTGTGTGCGTGAGTGTGTGTGTGAGTGTATGTGTGCATGCACACGAGCATGTGAGTGTGAGTGTATGTGTGTGAGTGTGTGCATGTGTGAGTGTGAGTGTGTGTAAGTGTATGTGTGCAGGCACGTGAGTGTGTGAATGTGTGTATGTGTGTGAGTGTGTGTGTGTATGTGTGTGTGTGTGATTTCAGCCATTGAGGAACAGAGGCCCCTTTCCAATGCCTCTCAGATCATACCAGCAGAAAAGTGAATGAAGTCATCATGTTCTCACTAATGCCCATACCCTCTTGGCATGTGGCCAGAGGGACTTCCCTATACGTAAATTAAAACGTGCCCATATCCTATGTACACCTTCAGGGAAGAGAGTGAACTCACAGTTCAAACAAAACTGCTTACTACTTATCTGCCCTCAGCACCCACCAGTCTACTTCATGGTCACCCCCATTGCAGCCCCAACAGACCATTTAACGTCACCAGTAACACAGATATCCTCCCATTGGTTCCAAATTGTTGAACCAATTCCCTGTAATGGGAATCTCCTTTGTAGGTAAAGTTTGGGTTTGATTCCCGGCACCTACAAGGTGGCTCACAAACATCTATAACCCCAGTTCCAGGAAATCTGGTGCTCTTCTCTGGCACACAAGTGTACATAGACATGCATACAAGCAAAATAAACACCAAGTTTTAAATTTCAGTAATGAAAAGAAATCAGCTGAAATGCCACCTCTTCCACATGGTGTCACTGCATTCCCTGCTCCCTTCCCCTGACACACACAGATCCCATGCTAAACAGGTAGCCCTACAAATCCACCTCTGCAGAATTGCATTTCCCAGCAATATTGCTGACATTTCATGATATCTGTCTGATTCACAACAGACAAGTGGGAGAAGTCTGGGGAAGATATGACTAAAGGGATGTGCTACTTTAAAAGAAAAAAGAAGCCATGGGGGTGGGAGAGATGGCTCAGTCTGCAAAGTGTCTGCCTCTCAAGCAGAAGGACCAGTGTTCACAGTAGAAAAAAAAATAACGACATCATATTGAGTGAGGTAACCCAGACCCAGAAAGACAAATATCATATGTACTCACTCATAAGTGGTTTTTAGACATAAAGCACAAAAAAATCTCAAATAGTAAAATGGGGAAAGTGTATTAGGAAGGATTTTAAACAATTACTGCAAGGAATACATAGGATGGAGGAAGAAACAAAAGCACACTTAACACTACTGGATCATCAGTGACTCGGCAACTCATTCCCATTGCTAGACTGTTTATTTATTGTCCATGAGTTACCACCAGGTGTGTCTCACAGTTTCACCTGCTTATAGCCCCACTCCATAAGCTTCCTCCACCCAGACATGCTTACACTGGATGCCTGGAAACTCCAGAGTGTTTTTAATCAAATGGGATGCCTGAAAATTTGATTTTTTTAATTTATATTTTTAGGCATTATTTTGTCTAACTATTTTTAAATTTTATAAGTATAACATTTATAAAATTATTTGATGAAATACAATCATAAAAAAGGACCAGTGTTCAGATCCTAACACACATATAAACAGCTGAGCATAGCAGTAAGCACCTGTAGTTACCACCCTAGGAAGGTAACGACAGGAGAATCCCTGGAACTCAGAAACCAACTAGTTGTAGTGATGAGGCAAGCAGGCCTGCTTTTTTAATAATCTGTGTAGCACCATGAAGTGGTGGCTTACTGGGAAGATTCTAGCCTATGTCCATCTCAGGCCAGAGCTTCATGGCATCTGTCTGACTCTGCTTCTTTCTCCCAGAATTCTGTTCTGTCTACTCCACCCACCTAAGGGCCGGCCTATCAAAAGGCCAAGGCAGTTTCTTTATTAACCAATGAAAATAACACATAGAAAGATGACCCTCCCACATCATTTCCCCTTTTTCTGTTTAAACAAAAAAGAAAGGCTTTCACTTTAACATAGTAAAATTACATATAACAAAACAGTTATCAAGCAAGAATTACAATTACAATATTTATATCTATTTTATCTTTTATCATAACTAAGGAAAACTATAACTATCTATCCATTCTTCAACTCCATCAAAGACTCAGAAGCATATAATATTACCTAAGTAAACAAGAAATAAGCAACTTCCAAAACTCTAGAAATGACAGAGACACCTCACTGCCTGTACAGTTACCCAAAGTTCTTCTGTATCATTGGGGCATCCATCTTCAGCCTACAGGCCCATAGTATCCAGCAGACATTTCTATGAAGCAGGAAATTTCAAAGACAGTTCAGTCACTTTCTGCTGTGTCCTGCAGAATGTCTCACAGACACTTTCATGAATCAGGAACCCTGAAGGATCATCTCACCTTTAGGCAAGTTTAACAGTCCTCTCTCTGCAGGTTCTTTGTGTCCAGTTAAGCAGTCCAGGCAAGAGAAGTTTCTTGCCCAAATTTCTAACCAACTCCATAAGCAGCTTCTTCAATGCCCATCTTCCTCTTGAAGTAGATTGGTGCTGCCAGGAGCAGAAGTGTCTCTGTTGTCATGAGAAGTCATAAGTTATTAAAATATTAAATGCCATATTCTGTAGTCTTTGAAAAATATGAAGAATGCCTATCTAATTGAAATATATCTCTATATATCCAGAAAATCGAGCTAACATGACTACAAGCTTGACTATTATTGATGATTATTCATTAACAACCTATATTTCCTAATTATACATTCCATTTTTAAAATGAACTACACAATCCCAATACCTTAATCAAGATCAGAAATACATATACAATATGTTATATATATATAACAAAATTGACCTTAAAATCTATACCAATTCAAATTATTCATATCTATATCATATCCCTCTTTAAATGTAAAAGAAAATTTATAAACAATATCTGGGAATATGGACATAGTTATGTCTCTCCAAACTTCTTCCTGCTGAATTGGGGCGCTGTTATTTAGGTCTTTCATGGTATAACCTGTGTGCTAGGTACATCTCAGTCACCAGTTGAGTGAAGAAATTTTTTGAGGGTGTTCACAGCAACCTTTCAGGAGGTCATGGTCTGTCATACCATATTAGGATAGAAGCAATCCACAGAGTCTCATCCTCTGTGAAAACAAAAGAATCTCTTTTCCAAAGTATCATATCCTTAGATTCAAATTCTGAAGTCAAGATAGCTTTATAATACACATGTTGTATTAGCTTAGCAGACCACACAATGAAATGTCTCTCTGTAATTAGCTCCTTTACAGTCAAAAAATTCAAAGAAAAAACAATATACAGAATCCAAACTGTCTATGAATTTTGCATTTTTTACGTGGCTTATTTTTCTTCATTTTTTTAATCTATAATTCTCTGTACTCTGTCTCTTTAAAGACTTTATCCTTTTTTAAGGCATTAACTTTATTCTTTATATTCTTTTTCTTCTCTCTCCCAAGCCTATGTACACCCATCCAACACTGTGACCCATTTAGATGTCTTTTATGTCTGAATCTATCCTATATTGAATCTGTAATTCATTATTATCCAGGAGTATTTCTTAAAATGTTAAGCACTTCTTAAAAACTTAAGTTGTGCCATGTAGAGGTAATATGATACCGCCTGTTTCCTGCCCAATCTAAACCATAACTGTACTGTTATTATAATTACGATAGTTCCTGCCTGAGATCAGCACAGTCCAGCATGGCAGAGTGAGCCGGAGCCGCTCCTGCCTCAGAGCCATTTGTGCCCCTGAGCTGCACACAGTTCCACGCACATAGCAAGTCCACATTGCCATCAAGCAAGCTGTAACACTTTACTCACACAACCCCATCCAAATTCTCTGTCTCCGGCAAGAGACAGAGGTCGCAGTAGGAGCATGGCCCAGAAAGCCCGCATTTTAAAACTGTGCGGCTTTTTTTTTTTTTCACCTCCAGATAGGAGCCACACTCAGCACTTTAACTCTGAGAATGAGCTTTTTATCTGAGTTACAGCCTACTCTGCCAGGCAGAGCACTGCACAGCCTGGAAACATCTCTCTGTATAGCGGCAGAAATCCGCCATGCTCTCCCGCTTGTGCATGCCTAGAAAACCTGATCCAGTCGCCTGCGCCATTGGCATGGTCTCAGAGTACTTTCTTCCCGATCCCGAGTGGGCATACAAACATCCAGCCCACAAATGCTCCATAGCTGGAGTTTGCACCAGCGGCACAGCCCAGGAAGCTGCATTTTAAAAGGGCACAGCTTTTTTCCTGCTGAGGCTGCTGAGTCAGGAAAATTTCTTTGCAGCATACTGCCAGTAAACAGCAAAAATCTGTATTAAAATCTCTTTCCTTTTCAAGCCCTCTCAGGTTTTTAAGTGGATTTAGTCCATCACATTGAGGTGCCAATTTGTAGTGATGAGGCAAGCAGGCCTGTTTTTCTTCCCACCCGGCTCCCGCACAGCTAGCTTAGCCCCAGAAATAATAACATGAAAAACTGTATTCATTTAAACACTGCCTGGACCATTAGTTCTAACCTCTTATTGGCTAACGCTTACACATTCTTTTAACCCATTTCTAATAATCTGTATGGCCACTTGACTGTGGCTTACAGGCATGAGTTTAACCAGCATCCATCTCGGAGAGAATAGCCATGGCGTCCACATGACTCTGCTTTCTTTCTCCCAGCATTCTCATTTGTCTACTCTGCCTATCTGAGCTGCTGTCCTATCAAAAGCCAAGGCAGTCTCTTTATTTGACCAATGAAAGTAACACATAGATAGAAGATCCACCTACATCAACTAGTCTAGCAGAATCGGTGAGCTCCAGGTTCAGCCAGAGAACCTGCCTCAAAATCCAAGGTGGAAAATCCTGCCATCAGTCTCTGGGTCCACATACGTACACAACCAACACACTCGAACACACACTCATGCATAAATAAATAAATAAATAACAAAGTTAAGATTCGAAAAAAGAGCTTCCCTGGTCAAAGTGGAGCAGAGTAGAGAAGGCTCCTCACTAAGTGACTTCACACAAAACCACCTTTCCTGGGGTTCCAGCAAGTGTGTTAAGAAGTCAAAGTTATTTTTTTCTGCTGTGTAGTATTCCATTGTGTAAATGTACCACATTTTCCTTATCCATTCTTTGGTCAAGGGGCATTTAGGTTGTTTCCAGGTTCTGGCTATGACAAACAAGGCTGCTATGAACATAGTTGAGCACATGTCCTTGTGGCACGATTGAGCATCCTTTAAATATATACCCAAAAGTGGTATTACTGGGTGTTGAGGAAGGTTGTTTCCTAATTTTCTAAGAAATTGCCACGCTGACATCCAAAGAGGCTCTACCAGCTTGCATTCCCACCATCAATGCAGGGGTGTTCCCTTTACCCCACAACCTCTCCAACATAAGTTGTCATCAGTATTTTTGGGTTTTGGTCATTCTTACAGGTGTAAGGTGGAGTCTTGAATTTTGCAGGCAAATGGATGGAGCTAGAAAACATCATTTTGAGAGAGGTAACCCAGACCCAGAAAGACAATTATCACATGTACTCACTCATAAGTGGTTTTTAAAAATAAAACAAAAAAAAGCCCACAAACCATAATCCCAGAGAACCTAGACAACAATGCAGACCGTAAGAGAGACATGCATAGATATAATCTACATGAGAAGTAGAAAATATACAAGATATCCTGAGGAAATTGGGAGCATGGGGACCTTGGGAGAGAGTTGAAGGGGAGGGGAGAGGCATGGAGGGGAGCAGAGAAAAATGTAGAGCTCAATAAAAATCAATTTAAAAAAAAACTGCCAGGAAAAAAAAGAAGTCAAAATTAGGCATGCACACTTTCTGCAGCTATAAAACACCTGAGACTGAGTCATTTTATAAAGGATGGGCATTTCTTTTGCTCGTAGTTCTTGAGCCTGGGAAGTCCAAGAGCATGGTGCAACATCTGATGAAGCCCTCTGTCTGCATGACAGCCCACCAGAAGTTGCACAGAGTGAACCAGTGTGCAAGGTCATTGCTCTCTTTCTCTCCTTCCACACCAATGTTGTCACAGGGGTTCCACATGGCTTCATCTAATCTTAATGCCCTTCCAAAGATACCCACACCCCCAAATACCCTCCACATGAGAATGCCAGTCAGTTTTGCCACACTGTTAATATTGTCACAATTACAATTTTGCAAGACGTGAATTTTGAGAGTCATATGCAAACTATCATAGAAGTTCTTGTTTCTCCGTACCCAGTCTGAGCCCTGACATGTTATGGCATTTCCAGAGGGTTTCAGAAAAATGTTTATTGCTGCTAAACGAAAACAGAGCGTGTTTGCCAAACCATAAATCCTCGGTATATTTACAACAAAATTCTCAGAGGGCCAAGTGTCTTTTGCTGCAGCGAGTTGCCACGGTGACTACTCCGTGCAGTGAAAAACAAGTTTTACTTAACTTTTTAAAAGATAAAATTAATACGATGGCCTGTGTGGTATCCACACCATTATATAAAAAGAACCAAGGAGGAAATTTGTTTATGCTTCAAAACATCCACATCCAGGTAGATGTTGCAAACCATCCTGGAAGGATGCTTTTAATGCTTTACCCAGTCTGCTACAACTAACTCTACACTTTATGAATATGAAAAAATTATAAAATAATGAGATCCCCAGGCAGTGTAAGTTAAGAAAAAATTCTTTTAATTTGACTTATTAAAATGAATTCTCATACCTCCTCTCTGCCAACTCATTTCCTATCTGCATCTATCCCTCTCTGGGTTTCCCAGCTCTTGATATGAGGAAGAATGAGACAGCAGAGAGCAAGAAGGCAAAAACAATCTGCAGAGTGCTGTGCTCGCCAGTCGGCAGGGACACTGGTGGCTCAAGGCCTAAGCACTTCCGGCCCGTACCACCATATTGCAAGAAAATCTTCACCACACAGGAAACAGAAATGCATACTGAACAAACAAAAGCCAGGTGCCGCAGAGTAAAATGTGGTGGCTTTCTTAACCTGATTTGCACAGAGGTTCCCATCTGTGTGCTTCCTACTTCAAATACGTAGGAAAATTCACAACTGCTCTGCACTCACCCACTGGGGTTGTTCCTAAAGAAGTTCCCGGAGATGGGATGGTCAAAGCAACGTTCACGAGACGAATTCGGATAAAATGATGCAATGCTCTCTGAGGTTATCTACATGTGTCAAATCAGCTCACCAGTCGACAACCGTGAGCACTGCTGTCTCCTTTGTTGTGTTTGTGGGTTCGGGTCTGCAGCATGAGTGCACAACCCATGAGAACTGTCCCCCACAGGCTCGGGTGTTTGAACACTTGGTAAACAGTTGGTGGCATTGTTTGAAGAAGCTGTACAGCCTTGCTAAAAGAAGTACATTACCGGCAGTGGGCTTTAAGATTTCATAGTCTCTCCCCACTTCTGATTCACTCTCTTTGCATCACGTTTACAGTAGAAAGTGTGATCTGTTAGCTTCGTGCTCCACCTGCCTATAAGCATGGTTTCCCCCACTCTTATGGATGTCCCCTCTGGAACCATTAGCCAATAAACTCTTCCTATCATGGTGTTATATCACAGCAGAAGAAAAGTAGCTGATACTTTGTCTTATAAGATAGAGTTACTTCCTCCTTTCTATACCACATAGTACCCTAGGCCCAGAGCAGAGGATTATTTGCTAAATGGTCTGAAGCTGGGCCCCATGATCTAATGCCTGCATGAAAGTAGGTTCTGAGCTGTTCCCAAGGAACAGACAAAAGCTAAATGTGTATTCCAGTGCTCTTAACTCTTTCGGTAAAAATGACTGATTAGGTCGGGCGGTGGTGGCACATGCCTTTAATCCCAGCACTCACACTCAGAAGGCAGAGACAGGCGGAGCTCTGTGAGTTTGAGGCCAGTGCCTGGTCTATAAAGCAAGTTCCAGAACTATCAGAGCTGTATCATAGAGAAACCCTGTCTCAAAACTCAAAAAAAATAATTGACAAAATGCATTGGCCCCACTAATGATATAATGATATAATGAAACTGTGCACAGCATCCTTTTATCCTTTTAATTTTACCATCCCAAAGGAAAGGTACTAGCTGATGAGGCAATATTGTGTAACACCTTCCAGAATGTAAGTCTAGAAGAGCTAGGAAAAACTCAGTGTTCATCGCCAAAAAGACACAGCACCACACTGACATTCACTCTCAAACCAACACAAGATGTCCATGAGCCTGCTTAAAGGGCAAAGTTCTCAAGGCACAGAAAAAAAGTTTCATGATGCTACTACTTCCCCATCTTAAGACACTCCCTCCCAACAAAGAAAAACACTGTAATCTTGTCTAGCAACTATTCTTAGAGTATTAAAGATTTTTTTACTTTTATATTGTACATGCGCTACAAGTTTCAAAAGATGGTAACAAAGGATAATGGGATTTGAAGAGACGGTAAGAGGATATGGGGGAGATTGGTGGCTTTTGATGGTTTTGGCAAAGATGGGGTAAGCTAATAGACATGGATGTGTGGATGGATGGATGGATGGATGGATGGATGGATGGATGGATGGAGGTTGGGGGATGGATGGATGGATGGATGGATGGATGGATGGAGGTTGGGGGATGGATGGATGGATGGATGGATGGATGGATGGATGGATGGAGGTTGGGGGATGGATGGATGGATGGAGGTTGGGGGATGGATGGATGGATGGATGGATGGAGGTTGGGGAATGGATGGATGAATAGATGGGTGACAGATGATGGATGATGGATGGATGAGTGGGTAGATTGATATATAGATAGATAATTGATAGATCATTAAAAATAGATATATTATTGATTGATATATACATGGAAGATAGATAAGAGATGATAGATGGGTAGAAAGAGTCATAAATACGTAAAGATGAGTAGATTGGTAGATATATGTCAGATAGATAAATGGAAGGATGGATGCTAGGTATTTGCCAGAAAGATGGTATGTGACAACTAGACAGACAGACAGAAAGATACACAGCTTAATATGAAAGAAAAGATGGATGATAAATTGACACTATTTTATGTGGCATGTTCTTTTATACTTTTGTCCCAGAAGAAATAAATTTAAAAAAAAACAAAGAGGCTTAACCCCAGAACCCAGTCTCACAGCAGTTAATTAGGCAGGTAAAATCTAATCACCAAGGTGATCAGAAGGGACTGTTGTTCGTACACATAGGCAAGCGCCACATCCCTGCTACAAATCCATTCGTGTCTTCATCCTGCCCTCTGGATAAGCCATAACACCTTGAACTTGGCTTAGAGGCCACAGCATGATCTAGCTGCTGCCCCACTCCCCAGGCTCCTCCCAAAAATTCTCCTACAACCTTCTCCCAATGCTTCGCACTCAATTCTCAGCTCGGCATTCTCTTGCTCCAACCCTTCCTAAATGAATTCCTATTTATCCCTTAGAATGAAATGTCTTCTCTTCAGTGATCTCATGCAGTCCCACACTTATAAAACTGGCATCATAAAAACCCACAAGACAACCACTGCCTGGTGTGTGTTATTTATTGACCTCAAAGACCGGAATGTGGAAACGTGCTTGCCAGAACCCGAGCACAACCCGAATGCACAAACCACAGCCTTTAACCACAAAGTCTCCCGTTTCTTTGGCCAATTATCATTTTTACCTCAAATAAATCATAGGGAATGCTTTTATGTTTACCTTGGCACATGAATCAGAGTTTTAGGAAGCCAGACTTTTCCATAGCAGAAGAAAAGGAAAAAAGGTGCAAGCAGCCAGATCCACTCGGCTGGCTACCTTATATCTGCAAACACTACTTGTTGGTTAGTGTCTTCTTGACCAAAAATAAAAAAGTCTTAACACACTGGACATGGAGGCTCACATTAATCCCAGGCAGAGGTGGGTGTATCTCTAAGTTTAAGGCCAGCCTGGCTTACATATCAGTTTCCAGGATAGCCAGGGCTGCATGGAGAAACATACTGAAGAAAACAGAAGAAGGATGAGGGGCAGGAGGAAGAGCAAGAATGAAGAGGTAGATGACACAGCAAATGCATGAAATGGTTCTTTGTATCTATTTCAATTCTATGGCACTAGCTCACTCTCACTCCCTATAACCTTAAATGGATCGCTGAAAGCCCTGTCTTTAAGGAACAGCAAGATAATGGTGACAGTCATGATTGACCTTCAGGTCAGCACACTTTGTTAACCCTGATGTGATGGTTAGTTTAGTTTATATATGTCAACTTGACTGGGTTACTGGGTATCCAGATATTTAGTCAAACAGTTCTGTCAGCATTTCCATGGGGGTTTTGATTAAGAGTAACATTCAGACCAGCAGCAAATTGCCATCCACTGTGTGCTGGCCTCATCAAATTAGCTTAATGTCTGTCTCTTCCTGTGCACATGCACACCACACACACAAACACACACACACACACACACACACACACCTGCCTTTTCTCTTCCGTATCTGTCACCTTTATCACAGGATACCCAGATCCTAGCATGATATACATCACCAACCAGGTACTCAAATTCTTGTAGATCAGAGATCTGACCACATACACTAATGATTAGTTTTAATAAGCATCCAGTAGATGCTCTACTAATGGTAAACAGGACATTTCATTCATTGGGAAGGTCCCCAAGCTCACTGAAGTCAGCTGCTATAAACACGGATTTCTTAATTGTAGCACTGTTGGCTAAAAGCAAGCAGACCATAAGCCTTTATCATTCAACACTTGTGCAATTAAAGGCAATATTTATCCAGTATCTCTTCCAAGAAAACCGTGATCTAAGGCTGTGCAGGATTCCAAAGAAAGTGAGGCAACCCCCACCCCAAACAAAGAAGAAAAAAACTTTACAATAGAGGCTAGTAACTATTTTTAGGTTATTAAAGATTACTTTTATAATGTGCTTATCCTGCGAAGTTTCAAAAGATGGTGAAGAGTAAGCAGGCGGGAGTTCCAAGTCAGCTTTTGTGTAGCCTTACACATTCTGAGCATTTTACAGTGCCCATCCTAACTCTTATTCCGGCCCTGCTTCCTGTAATAGCAGATCCTTGAAAAGGGAAAATAAATAAATACATAAATACATAAATAAACAAACAAACACACACACACACATTCACTTGGTCCTCTCCTATTTACTACTCCCCTCCCATTGTCCCCACTCAGCACCAGACCAAGGTCAGAATGCTTTCCGGGCCGAGGGCGGCACTGCTCATTTGGTGGAATACTTGCCTAGCATATGTAAAATCTGGGTTTCCTTCCCCAGCTCTTCATAACTGGGGCATAGTGGTGGATGCTTCTCATCCCAGCACTCGGGAGATGGAGGCAGGAAGTCCAAGAGTTTAAAGCTATGGGTCAGGTACATAGTAAGTGTGAGGTCAACCTGGGATACTTAAGACCCTGACTCAAAAACCAAAGGAAAGTAAAAGGGGGGGGGGGTGAGTTGGCTTCAGAATAAAATCCAAATTCATCCACCTCTAAGGACTCTCAATTGGAAATGAGAAAAAAGGGGGGTGGAAAGGTACGGGGTTTGGAATGAGGAGACATTTGGCTATGTCTATGTACAAGGTTTGTCCCCTTGATCCTACATCCCTACCCTGTTGTGATTTAACATAATCAAGATGTCCTGAGGACTGCGATGAGACAAGCCTGTAGAAAGATCCTTCCAACACTAGGTTAGGGAATGTGGCTGCCACCGTGACTCTAACCAGGTATTATGCAGTTAGCATCCTGAGCTATGCGCATATTTACCTTGAGTCTTCAAATCCACAAAGATCACATCTCAGATGCCACCTGCCCTCCGTGCCCGAGGCTCTGAATTTAATGAATTTGATTCAGAGATAAAGTAGTCTATGGTTCTGTCCTAGGTTTCTCATCTATTATCTGGAAACAATGGTGATGTTTGCCTCGCTGGTGATTTTTAGGTCCTGTTTACCTTCCATTCAAATCGGTCAGTCAGTAGTCGATCGAGAAGCAACTCAGAAAGACAGAGCTTTTAAATTCCAATCGTCGAGGTTCCTCTTAAGGTTAAGACACAGAACGTGAAGTCACTTGATAGCCACAAACCTCCTCTGCCAGTCAGCCCGCCAGACTCAATGTGAGATCCCACTGAGGAAAGCCTCGGGACTAGACTCACAGTGCAGGGCCTCCCTGTGGCTCTCCAGGCAGACCGCTGCAAACTTCCAGCTTCACATTTCCCTAGCTGGGTGGCTTTGTCTCCCATTCTCCTCATGTAAAACAGAGCAATGACAAAAGCCTACCTCCTGTGGTTATCCTTGGGAATGAAAGGAGTTAATACGTGTAAAAAGCCTTAGTAACAATATTAGCAATCTAAATCTTTGAAGCTGACCGGAAAGGACAAGTAATCTCCATCAAGGAGCCACAAAGAAGCATTCACCAGGGTTGGTCATCGTTCTCTTTGACTCCTTACACGTATTACACACAAGAGGGCTCGGGACGTAGCCCAGTTGCTAGAATGTTTGCCAAGCATACAGGAAGACCTGGGAACCCCAGCACCATATAAACCAGGCATGGTAGCAAGCATCTGAAATTGCAGTACTCACAGGCCAGTCATAAATTCAAGGTCATCTTTGACTATATAATGAGTTTGAGATTAGCCTGGACTACAGGAGACCCTGCCTCAAACTTTTAAAAGGGATATGTCTCACTAGTGGCATGCCAAGGCTCCACCATCCCAGTGCCTGAGAAGCAGGAGTAATAAATAACACGACCTATCTTCCTCTCTGCCTGAATCTATCCTAGACAACTATCCTTCCCTCCTAGTGAAACCTCAGGCCACCTTCTGGCTGGCCTCTATCAGACTCCGAAAACACCTACAGGACCGCCATGCACTGCAAGCTCCCACATCAAGACTGCAGAAAAACAAAGTACACAAGTCTTCCATCTTCACATGAAACAATCCCCAGCAAAGCACTTAGCAGAGTATCCAGCCAAAATCTGTAGGCAGCCAATAAATGTTATCTATTTCAAATGTTACCCATTTTAAAAGGAAGAGGAGGAAAGCCCTAGGGTACCTGTTCTCTCCAAGCTAACACACATCCCAACACCATGCGCCACACAAGAGCAGACTGGAGTCTGTGGAAGAACAGAGAGAAGCCATGGTTTTCTGTAGAGGGTTACTTCCTCTACAAGGAAAACTTCCTCAGTCAGAAGAACAGGAATCTCCTTCTCTCCCCTTCCCAAAAAGAAAAGAGGGAGGAACGAGAAGACCCTTAGTTGGGGCTTTGCTGGCAAAGCCAGATGTGATAGTTACTTTTAACTGTAAATTTGTCACAGTCTAGAATGACCTGGGAGAAGGGCCTCTGAGAACTTCTGTGAAAGACTGTCTCAATTACAGTCATGGATGTGGGATGACCTGTCCACTGTGGGCAGCATCATTCCCTGGGCTTGGGGTCCTGCACTGAATGAGAAACCAAAAAGCTAACCGAGCCCAGGTAGATATGTATTAATCCATCCCTCTTTGCGCTTGACTGTGAATATAACGCGAGGAGTTCTCTCAGCCTCAGGCTGCTGTGACTTCTCCGCCACACGGGGCTAGAGCTATAAGCCATATACACTGTCAAGCTGAGTCACGTATCAGAGTATCAGAAAAGCCCTAAGACGCCAGAATTTCAAGAGTGCTGAACAAATTCAAGACAGCTTTGGACTTCCCAACTTGCTCTCCTAGGTAAACCACACACCTAGGCTGCCTTCACTCGTGGCTGTGTTTAGGCAGTATCGGTTCCCACACAAAATCCCATTAATTTCCTTAGCATGTTCACACAACCGGCTTTAGATTCAGAGACCTTAATCGCTTCAGTACACCCTTGTCTCCATCCCAACCCTGACAACTTCCGGTCCAGAAACGACAAACAGTGGAAGAAGAGAAGCAAGGAAGGCAACTGTGAGGCCGGACTAACTCCGGCATCCTTCACTGGGGCGGGCCGCGTGCACTCTGAATGAATCGGCCTCCTGAAAAGAGCTCGGGACCCAGGGACATAGTTCAAGTCCAGAATCGGCAGATATTCTTTAGCGGGAGGCAAAGAGCAGGGGGCAAATGCTTGCTTCCTGCTTCCCATGGCAGGTATTTGCAAGAAGTGTAGAGGAGTAGCCCACAGTCCTAACCCGACGGTTATGCAAATAGTATAAGCAAATATACGCAAAGAGTGGGAAGGTTTCTATCCAGATTCCCTCTTCACCTGTCTCGCCGCCTTCAGTAGACAAAGCGAAAGAGAAAACTCAACAGCTTGGAAGAATCACAAGCCCACTCTCCCAGTAGGACCAGAAAGAACACCTCCGTCCTTCTCCTTAAACACCAGGACCCCTCAAGTCACTCTTATGGGTGGAGGGAGTTCTTGGCCGAATTCTGTCTTTGCCAAAGGCCGCTCAAATTAAGGTATCACCTTGGTCTCTTCAGATAAGACAAGTGTGTACGGAAGGGGAAACCAAGGACGCAAAGGGTGCTTCTATCCCAAATCAGACAGGAAGGGATGGGGTGGGGAAGAGAGGGGCACAAGGGGACATAAGCTCTGCAATGCGAAAGGCGCCCCAGTCAGGCTCGCCGCGGCCCCTGCCGGCAGGTCTGACTAGTTCCAGGCACCTCCTGAGGTCTGATAGGAGCCACCAGCAAAGATGAAAGAAATTAGAGTTCCTGACCCTGAGGGCCCACCTCGCGCCACTACTGCGGATTCAATTGCGGAAACTGTGGAGACCATTCCATATGGGCCCAGTGACCCCCAAGCCGCCCCACCTAGAGCGCACTGACTGTTCCCGGGCACAGCGCTGCACCAGGGCAAGAGCCCTGGGTACGCTCTTGCCTGCAACTGTCGTGGGGCGCCTTGCAACACTGCAGGGCAGAGAGGAGGGGGAGAAATAGCAGAGAAGGCGGAGCAGGAGGCCCGGGAAACACTAACAATTGCCAGGAAAGCGCCTCCTCCCGAGAAAGGAAAGGAAGGGCTTCCCGGCTTAGGAAACGCCCCGGGGATGCCCCCCACGCGAGGTGCCGCCTTTCCTTGGCTCACCCATCCTCTACCCTCCAGTCGGTCCTGCACTTCACCTCCTACCCCAAAAGCCGATCCTAGCTCCCTTTCTCAGGCGTCCAAAGAGACCCACACTCGGTTTGGGCAATTTGCAGCTTGCGCAACAGGCAGAGTCAGGTTCCAGCGACGGCAGACTCCCGGCTCCCGGACTGGAGGATGGGGAGGAAGCCGCAATCCAGGCGCCCAGCAGGATGCAAAAGTCCCTAGTCAACAATGACCTGTGAAGTCGTGCACCCGCCACCTGAGCCACCGGGGACTAGAGCAGCAAAAGATGGGGAAAGGTACAATAAAGTTGAGGGGTCGCATGGAGAAGTGACACGGACGCACGGGGAGGTGGAAACCCTAGCAGGTACCTGCAGGAGTCTGGAGTCCTGGCGCGTCTGGCTGGCTGGGCTCTGCGACGCTGCCTGCCCGCGCTGCAGGGATCCGGCCTCTCCGCGCGGCCCCGCGCCCGCCGCCGCGGCGGCAGGAGAGCGGGTTAGCCCGCTCGGGTCGCTGAGTCCACGGATCCCGCCCGGCGGGAGCTGGGTGCCTAGAGAGGCGGGCGGGACCGGGAGGGACCGGGCGGGGCCAGCCTCTCAGTCAACGCCCCGCTGCTCTGTGCTCCTCCCGCCGCCTGGCGTCCAGCTCTCAGCCAGGGTTCCCCCGGCCCGAGGCGCGGTGCGGCGCTCGCGCACACGGACAGATTTGGATTGAGGGGGTCCCACTACGAGCCGCATGCACCGATGGTTGGACCCAGACACAGCAGTGCGAGACTTGCATCGCGATTCAGGCCCAAAAGCAGAGTCACCTCGGGAGTGTCCCGCCCTGCCCCAGAGGGAGGTCAAGGTCATGTCCCGTGCCACCCACCTTGAGCGCGCCTGGTAGAGAACCGCAGTCCAGCCGAAGAAAAATAACCTCTCCCATGGCAGGAGCAAAATGCCTCTCGAAAGTCGTAGCCAAAGCAACACTTCACAAAATTGCCAGGGTTTTCTTGAGCTGTTACGAGGTCCCAACTTGTTTTACAACAAAGTGTGAAAGAAGAAACGACCCCGTTTCTGCCACTATTTGCCACCACCCGCTCCCTGAAGATTTAGACACAGTGTGGAATGAGATGATTTGCTTCTTTCCTCGACTTACCAAGTCAGAAGAAATGGCTGGACACATGCACCAAGCGTATAAGCAACATAGGGAGAAAGGAAAGGAACTGAGTGGGAAGGGGAGGAATGGGAGAGGGAGTCACTGGGAGATGGCTCTGGCCAGGGTTGAAATAACAACCAAGGACCTCTGCAAGGGCAGCGTGTGGTCCAGAAGACACGCCTGGCCGCTCCGCACTGGCACTGAGCAAAAACACAACCAACAGCCCGGAAGAGAAATGGGACGCGTGGGGACCCACCCCCGCGCTCCCCTCCCACCCCCAAACTGCAGATTTTTAAGTTGTGCAGACATGCAACCGTTCCTCAAAGCCAGCTGCTCTGAGTTGTAAGCGCCCAGTGTTCTCAGGGTTCCCACCAGACATCACAAGCTCTGCTGGAGCCCAGCACCCCTAATCCGGACTTGATGACAATCACCGCAGACAGGAAACTAGCCAAACCTGCATCTTTACAGGGGAGACAAGAGAGATCCACACAAAAGAAGAAAGATGCTTTTCTGACCTCATAGAAGCACCCTGTGGTATCTGCAGGCTTTCTGTTTGTTCCTTCTCTATCAAAACCCACGTTGAGAGTCAGAGGAAAAAGAGCACTAGGTTTCAAACAGGAGGAGCCTACAGCTTATTTTTTATTACATTGTATTTATCTGTATGTGTATGTGTGAATGCATTCACACCTTAGCATGTGGAAGGGGGACTTGGAGGACAACTTTCAGGGGTTGGTTCCCTGCTTCCTGTGGATTGAACTCAGGTGATCAGGCTTGGTGACAAGTGTCTCACAAGTTCCTAACTTAAGAGGAGAGGGTCCCAAGCAGCTGGCAGAAGACACTGAAAACCCTGGAGACCCTGGCTCCGAGAAGGCAAAATGAGGATGCAGGCCATAATAGAGCCTATTTGGACTTCTGTCCCTAATATCTTTATTATTTGGTCCCGCTCAAGCCTGTCCCTCTGGAGTCACAGAAAGCCCAAGGCATTTGCTCTGCTCTTTGTACGTGTCTGTGAAAGGTAATTTTCATAAACAATTCATCATCTTTAATCTAAGATCTAAATTATTCTAAATGTTTGCATTATATCAGCATCATGGAATCAATGCTCCCGGATCTCCCCCCAGCAGTTAGGTACCCCAGCTTTTAAAAGTACAGTGTTTATCCCTCCCCCCAGTCCAGCCTTGTTTGCCTCAGAAGGACAAAGACAAAGCATCAGTCTGCGGCCTGTGGAAGGCATCTGCAGTGCAGAGTGGGCAGTGGGTCCTTCTCCTGAGATCTGGGTGGCACCAGTGAGGAAAAGAGATGGTACAATCAGACATTGTCAGGGAAGGTCCCTTCAGGAGCCAGGCACAGAACGGGCGAGCATACTAGAGCAGGGTGTGCAGGAGCTCACCAGTTTAAGTCGGTAGGTCTGCCACTCTCCCTCTCGTCTTTCTGGATCCCAAGTGATGAAGCCACACAGTCCTTCGGCTCTGGTTTGTCACCTGTAAGGGAAATTCCTTCCTCACCTGGGGCCCAGGTAAAGTACATGAAGCAAGACACAGGAAAGTGCATTTGCTCCAGAAAGTTCATGCAGACAGATAAATTCTCTCTGTGTCTGTCTCTCTCTCTCTCTCTCTCTCTCTCTCTCTCTCTCTCTCTCTCTCTCTCTCTCTCTCTCCAGACCATGAACTCATATACTCATATCTGTCCTCCACCCACACAAACCTGTCCTTGATTTTTCTCTCTCAAAGTCCAAATGGCAGAAAACAAACAGGATATCACCCCTGAAGGTCAGATGGTACCAGTTCATCTCTTAAATAGGGACAGGTCTCAGGTAGGAATGAAGATGCTCTCATTTCAGGGAACAGGCTAGGGAGTGAGTGTGCACTGGTAACAATGCTCAACATGTTGGTGCCTCGTACCCTCTCATCCCCTCCACTCTGTACCCTGCTGCATGAATGTCACTGTACCCAACGGGAGTACATACAACGCCTCCCTCAAACCACCAGGCTACTAGGGTCTGCCTGCATCAGTGATACCCTATTCCCAATTGCCTCGTCCTTCCCTGCACAGATGGCTGCTTCGACCCCACTAACAATTAAGGTCCTCTAGGATGTTCCTTTTCCCTCATGGGTTATGCATCTCCTCTCCACCAGACCTCAGCACCCTGGGCTTCCCTGCTACACGGCCCCTAACAGGCTGACGTTTAACTGTCTATCTTCCGCTGGTTACGGAGCTCCTTGGTAACCACGTTTCAGGGACCTTCTGGAGGATCTTCATGTTCGTGCAGTGAATGACTGAAGGCTCTGTCGCGGGGCCCACAAGTTCCATCTGCTCCTCGTGGGTACTTTGGTCTTTTGTTCCTATGCTGCCTTTTGCCAGGTAAAAAGAAAGCATGAGCCTTCACAACTCTCATTCTGCTTGGTTGCTGGGAAGCTCGGAACTAAATTTATATAAATTAAATTTAGCTCTTAATTAGCTGAAGTATTCTTGCTACAGATTATTTCAATGATAAGCACACTTCCTTTATGGAACAATGGTACACTTACCTATTGCCTTTTGGTGTGGTATTTTGTTGTTGTTGTTGTTGTTGTTGTTGTTGTTTTAACAGATTTAAAGTTTTATATTCTTAAAGGTCCAAGGACTTGAATTCTAATTCCCCTTTGCCTCTGACAAGCTCGGCAGTATTTCTTCCCTGGCTAGCTCTTTGGGTTTGGACCATACGATATTCATGGTCTTTGCCAGCTCTAAAAGCTTTATACTTCTATAGATAAAAGGAGAGAGTTTATAAATTATTAATGAAAGAACCCTGGGAAAGAATATGGCTCAAGTCTCTAGGCACAAAGGAATATACCCCTCAGGTAGCTGGAGACACCCTTCAAGGTCCCCAGAGAACCAGTCAAGGTGAGTTCTACAGAGCATAGTGCCCTGGCAGAAAGCCTTGGTTAATACACACTGTATTCCCTGGGGAGGGGGGTATCCTTTGCTCACTCAGCCAAACAAAGACTTTGACAGTCAGGCCATGGAACGCCCTAAGGGAGGGACCCTTCAGGTGGCTACCGCTTGACTTATAGCCCCCTCTCAAGCTTTTCACACCTTTCTGTCTGCGTTGCTCAGCCCCTCATTGGCCTTCCTATGTCCGCCATCCTGACCCCTGAGCCTTGGCCTTGCCTCTGCCCTGCACCTTAATGTTTCCTTTCTGCTCTTAAAAAAAAAAATCATTCTTCATGTGCAAAGTAAAACCCAGTGTCACTCATCTGAAGTGGCTTTCTCTCACTCGTTCTTAAGGTATAGATGGGAACTGTCCCCCCAAACTTTTTTATGTTGAATGCTGAGAGTTAAAGAACCTTACAGGACAGGTTCTAAGCCTTGGGATAGGAAGGAGACCCCATCCCTGCCTCTCTTTCTCCCTGTTTCCTGCTTCTATGTACATTCCCACCACCATATTGTTCCACCTTGCCACATGCCCAGAAACAGTGTGGCTCAGAACACTGAAATGTGAGCGAAACTCATCAGTCCCCTTTAACTCATTTATGCCAAAAGGTTTTTTTTTTTTTTTCACAGAAATTACGAAACTAACTACTACTGCAAAAATTGGTTCCAGGAGCAAGGTCAGGACTATGACTAAACCTGGCCATGTGGGTCTTAGGACTTCATAAATGATTTGGGGAGGGGATAATTTGCCAGAACTTAGAGATAGAGGCTTAAAAAATATTCTAGACCATTGTAAATGTAGCTTGCATGTGACATTTTGTGGAGGTTATCATCATGGTGGGACATGGTGGTGTGCAGACAAACATGGTGCTGAAGAGGTAGATGAGCGTCCTACATCTTGACTTGGAGGCAACAAGAAGTAGTCTCCAACTCTGGGCATGGCTTGAGCATATATGAGACCTCAAAGAGCACCTCCACAGTGACATATTTCCTCCAGTAAAGCCATACCTCCCATAGTACCTTTGGGGGTCATTATTTTTTTTTAAACCACCACAATGAGCTAAACTAAATCTTTCCAGGACTGGATAAGCACTTACTGCTCTTGCAGAGGACCCAGGTTTGTTTGTTTTTTCCAGCACCTTTATTAGGTGACACAGAGCCATCTATAACTCCAGTTCCAGAAGATTCAACACTTTCTAGTTCCAAAGGCACTTGTACCCATTTGATACACAGAAACTAATACAGGCACAAGCACACACACATAAATAACGACAAACATTTTTAAAGATAAATCTTTCCCCTCTTGTGTCATTTATATCAGTATTTTGCCCCATCAGTGAGAAAACTAACTGATGTTCTCGTGGGAAAAATGTAATTGTTTTCTCTACTCCTCTCCATTATACCTTATGCAAAACTCATTAAAGTTACCTTCTTGTACTACTGTGCATTATTTTTCATTTGGACGGAGTCTCTTGTGTTGAGCTGTGAGCTTCTTAAGGGCAGGAACTACGTGATGCCATTTATGTCGGTATCTTCAGAATCCATTACAATGCTCAGTGCACTAAGAATGAAGCAGATGATGGATAGTTGGATAGATGGACCTTTCTGAGACTGCATAGAAAGATTCAGAAAGTTGCATATGTAATGGTTCTTAACTTGGTGTTTTTGTGGGACTCCTAACAGTGGGAGCAGAGGTGTCTCTGCCTCTTTCACCTGCACTTGGGATCCTTTTCCTCCTACAGGGTTGTCTCACCCAGACTTAATATGGGGGTTTGTGCCTAGCCTTATTGTATCTTTTTTAATAAAAAATAAAATAATAAAAGTTAAATAAATAACTTATTTATTTTTATTTTACATGCATTGGTGTTTTGTCTGCATGTTTGTCTGATCTTGGAGTTACAGACAGTTGATAGCTGCCAGGTGGGTGCTGAGAATTGAACCCAGGTCCTCTGGAAAAACAATCAGTGCTCTTAATGGCTGAGCCATCTCTCTAGTCCCATCTTATTGTATCTTGTTCTGCCATGTTCAGTTGATATCCCTGCACAGCTGGCTCTTTTCTGGAAGCAAATGGAGGAGGAGTGGTTCTGGAGGAGAGGAGAGGGGGACTCAGAGGAGTAGAGGTAAAAGAAACTGTGGTCAGGATGTATCATATGAGAAAAGACTAAATCTTAAAAAGAAAATAAAATTATGCAAACAAATCAAGCCAGGGACATCAAAGACCACCAATGTTAACTTCCTAATTTACCCCTCCCCCTCAAGGGAGTTCTGTACCTTTAATAGCCTTCATTTGTGGGCTGGGACTTAGGGTCTAGCTCCTACTCTAACTACAAGAGTGAAGGGTATCTCTAGGACAGAGACTGCGGAACACATCCAAGCGGGCTTTCTGCTTTCTCAGTAGCACTATCTACAGTCACTGCCTGAGTGACTGACTCTTCCCTCTTAGCTGGAAAGATTCCAGTTTTAAACTGAAAGTCCAACATCCCAGGAACAGCACCATCAGTCCAGGGCAAACCGGGACAGTTGGCCATCCTCCTAGGTATATTTCTGTGGAAGATAAAATTTTCATATTCTGGCATTCCATGAGACGCAGGAAAGCATATAACTGAAGTCTTCGCAGTGGGACATCGGTGGAAATGGTGCATTCAGTTTCTTGAACATACCCTCAGAGGAAGTGGGGAAAGTCCCTACTCCCTTTAGACTTCAGTCTCTTTGAAATGCAAAAAAGACAGCTGGCCATAAACTTGCTATCTGGATCCACAAGTAAAAGCCATGTAAGAAAGGAAGGCAGTGCAAGAACACAGGCAGGAACTGAACTTCCTTCATTTAATCAAGGGGTATAACTTGTTTCTTATTTAAATTATTGCTATTTGGAGTTTTATGTTACTCGTGGATGAATTCCATGTGCTCCTGTAAGTGTGTGTACATGTTTGTGTGTTTACAGGTGTATTTGCATGTGTGCTCACATTTATGTGGAGGTCAGAGGTCAACATCATGTGTCTTCCTATATTGCTCCCTACCTCATTTTTTGAGACATGCTATCACTAAGCCTCAAGCTCACTGATTCAGCTAGACTAGCTGGCCTGTGAGCCACAGGTGTCCTGCTGTCTCTGGGTTGTCATACATGAATGTTAGCATTTGAACTCAGGTCCTTAGGCTTATGTGACAAGCACTGTCAGACTGAGCTATCTTTCCCCTGCTGGAGAATGCATGCACTTTTATACACAGAGTTCTCCTGTCCCAGATAACCAACTCAGAGACTGAATATGAATTATAAATACTTGGCCCATAGCTCAGACTTGTTATTAGCTAACTTTTACAGTTAAATTAACCCATATTTCTATTTTTGCTTTGCCACACGGCTCATGGTTTGTTACCTCATTTTTTCACATGTCCTGCTTCCTGGACATCTGGCTGCCATCTCTCCTGACTCCATCCTCCTTCTTCCCATCATTCTCATGTTTGGCTTTCCCTCCCAACTTTCTGCCCAGCTACCAGCCTATCAGCTTTGTAATTAACCAATAAAAATAATACATATGGATAGTGTAAAAAAGGATTGTTCCACAGCGCACTTTTAATTGATCTAAGTGGCAAACTGTCTTTCATCTGACTCTTCTCTTGTGTTCCATTAAACATGCTGGGATGTTTTAACTCTATCCCTAGTGGTCTGTGTACAATTACTCAGTCTCATTATTATCATGTGCCTTATCCATACATGGCATCTATTCTCTAGTGATAGATATATAGAAAATTCCCTAAATTCTCCTCCACAAGCAACCCTGGAACAGCCCTGAACACATTACCTTGTACACCTGTGAGAATTTAAGGGGAATATATATCCAGAAAGGAGATTGGTAGTCATAGGGTAAGAGTGTAGTCGATGTGTACGGTAAACCATTTCTATATTGATTGATGAATAACCATGTCCTTCCACCTCTCAAGGATCCTCCTGAATTTTCTACCATGCAGAAACCACAAGGCTAATATCTGTACCAGCTAAGGCTGAAGGTACTGTGCTTAATATCTTGATCTTCACCTATGAGTATTCACATTCTTAGTGTGACCCTCGTGGACTTCAATTTGACATACAACAACCCAATGTGAACACCTCCCTGAAGACTTCAGTCTGGTTGTTGTCTTATATTTAAGAAATTCTCAGAAGCATAGAGCTCCACTGCTGCGTCTGTCTATATTATTAAGTTGTATTCTGTTCCATCCTACACCAGCTGTGGAGTCAGCAGGCTGATAATCTTCTTCTGGTTGTGTCAACACTAGACACAGATGTCCCAGCATGTGAAGGATGCCCAGATAAGCACCTTGAGGTTCAGTGTCGTTCTGTCCCTGCTAGCTCTCTCTATCTCTCCTCTCTCTTTCTCCCTGACCATCACTCTCTCCTCATCTGCAGACATTCGTCCATGGAGATTCAAGTAAGACAACAGCGTTGCAGAAAAATTTAGAGCCATGGAAATGTCTTCTGACATCAAACTTCACATCACGCCAGTGTTGCCTTAGAGCTCTCGTTGTCTCCTTTTGTTTGATATAAAATGAAGACAATGGTGTTATACGTAACATCTGAAATTCTACATGCCACATGGACCTCTTTGAGCTCCCACAGGGACCCAGAGGCTTAACTGGAGGTCCTTTGCCTCATGTGTGCCTCCCACCCAGTGGGAAAAGCAATCTCCCTGACTAGTTCTGACAATTGGAGCAACTGTACCTGACTTTGTCCTAAATCTAAAAGAGTTTACCTCCCTTCCTGACAACAGAACTACTTAACAAGTCCATCATCTCTTGGCCAAAGATAAAGAAAAGCAGTTTACTTACTTACCACTGGAAAGCCTGATCCCTAACAAGTCTGCTTCTAAGTACCACCCTGTGCAGACCTGTGGCATCCTTCTTTCCAGGACTGTGAGTATAAGTGACTCGCCAACTGCCATCAATATCATATGTCCAAAGTCCAGTGTTCTGTGCTCATCCGTCTCATGCTATGACGGCAGAGGAACCATAACTGGTAGAGTGGGTGGGAAGTGATCAGAACACATGCTTCCGTAGTTGGCTTTAGTTGTCAATTTGACTGAATTAAGAGATGTTTAGAACGGCCGAGATGTACCTGCATGTATCTATCAGGTGTTTCCAGAATGGATTGGCGTGTGAGACAGGGACTAAAGGAGAAGGAACAGAGACAGCACCCTCCAATGGGTTGGGGGCCCAGATGGAAGGAAGTTAGAGGAGGAAGAAGCTGGCATACACATGGCAACCGCCATTTACTTTCCTAAAGACGTGAAGATATCACTGCCGACATCTTCCTCAGACATCAACTATCAGACACCAGCTTCTTTACTTCCTTTCCCAGAGTTGTTGGGCCTCATGAGGCCCAGGGCATGAGGCCGTGTGTAACTTCCTGAGCCTAGCTCGAGTTTGAAGACCTCTCTTTGGCCATGACTTCTGCATATGAGTGACTCAGCACAGCCCATTTGAAACCCCCCTCTGCCCAAACACTGCTAATGTGGCAGAATAGTATTGGCCCTTATTGGCCCCACCTCACCCCTCCCAAGACTCCCCCAGCCTATCACAACCCTATATGAGTTCCTGACTAATACAAATAAATGAGATCCTGCTTTGACAGACTCCTGAATCAGTGTGTTTCTCCCTGGTTGGCCAGCAGGGAGGTCTGGGTCATCAACACTCACCATCCCACTCAATCTCAGGGAGAGACTGGCGGGATCGGCTCTGCCTCAGCCCTATCTGCTGGAGAGCCCAGCACAGAGTGAACTCAACACTAGTGGTGCCCCAGAGAACTTCTAGGTCTTCACCACTAGATTGGGACTTTGGGGGTGACCAGTTTCTTGGATTGGAGCATCCACCATGCTCTCTGCCTCTCTGGCAGGTGGGTGGTTACTACTGACTACCCAGCCTCCTGTGGTGAAGCTGCCCAAAACTCACCCTGTTGCTCTTGAGATCTCTAACACAGATGCTTATCTCAAAAGCATTTTAAAGTTAAAGTGGGTGATATAGATAGAGAACTCAGCCCTTACTGAAGCTCATGCAAACCAAAGGGAACACAAATAAGTGGATCACAGGCAGAATGTGGGTGTTAGCCAGAGGGTGAAGGAGTGCTGAACCCTGGCTGGGAATCTTCCAGGAGCTTTCTTAATAGGAAAAAAAAACTACCTCCAGTGTTGGTGCATATCTATTAATATCTGCACTCAGAACGTGGAGGAGGGAAGATCAGGAGTTCAAGGTCATCCTTGGTTGTACAGCCAGCAGGAGGCCAGCCTGGACTAGATGAGATCCTGTCTAAAACAAACAAAATAGCTGAATAACTTTCTTGTCATTTTAAAAAAGGAAATGATTTCTCTTTTTCTTGGCACAATGAGAAATGTTGTTCATAACTGAAATGGTAACAACTCAGACAGAATACGTTACTGCATTCCTGGAACCTGAAAGATCTCAGGATAATAAAATGACTGCTTTCTACTCCTACAGACCCCACAACCTGAAGAAGATGCTAAGTGTCTCTGGAAGCCATGGCAGCTTCAGAAGATAAATCATCAGGGGCTGGGTGGTGATGATGAAGTGACCGCCTAATCTTCACAGCAAGCCACCTCATCTCTCTTTGCTACACTTGACTTATAAAATGTGGGTGTTGAACTTACTAACATACCAGACACGAAGCTGAAGATGGAAGCTCAAGACTCAGGAAGGAAGATTCGGATAGCAGACTCCTTCCTCTAAGTCCTATAAGAGCTCAGGATTCCATAGGCTGATATCGTGTGCCACCACCCTGAGTCAGAGAGCCCAGGTGGCCTTCAGGGCTACAGTGTTGAGAGATATGGGCACTGTGTAATGTGACAGGACTGTACACGCCACTCAACGTCCATTCTTCTCAGCTGTCTTAGTAAGAGAATACCAGTGCTTATGGGTAATCACATGTAAACACCTTATGTCCCCTAACCTCTCCTGCCACCAGTATGGCCATATCAGCTCCTACAGTCAGATGTAATCGTTTATGTTTTGTGATGCTTCCAAGGGGCCTGTTTTGAAGGAGAAAATATAAACTTTCCTCCAACTTCCTGCAAAGACTACAGTGAGACAGCTAGCATTTAACAGCCACTGGGGGACAATGAGAACAAAC
Source organism: Arvicola amphibius (assembly GCF_903992535.2). Lineage (NCBI taxonomy): Eukaryota > Metazoa > Chordata > Mammalia > Rodentia > Cricetidae > Arvicola > Arvicola amphibius. The sequence goes on from NC_052048.2 coordinate 92,745,205, forward strand.
AACACACCCTGAAGATAACACAGTATGAACTAACAGAATCTGGAGACTTCCCCAACCACAAGACTATTACATTCATGATGCATGCTTCTTTAAATAGAGAACAAACTGATGATGTAGTTGTGACTCTGTGTGTGTGCACACACATGTGAGTGTGTGTGTGTGCATGTGCATGCATGCGTGTGTGCATAAATGCCGTTGATCCCAATCTCAATTAATACAGATAATATTTAACATTAGCATTACAAATAGCCATCCTTTTTCGCTTCTGATGTTAAGAATTTTTAAATGAAAGGCACTTTTAGGATTTAATTTATTTTTAGTTATGTGTCTGTGTATGCATCTATGTGTGGGCATATCCTTTAGATCCTCTGAAGCTGGAGTTACAGGCTGCTATGAGCCCCCAAACATGGGTGTTAGGAACTGAACCAGAGTCCTCTTCAAGACCAGTACAAATTCTTAACAGCTAAGCCAGTTCTCTGGTGCGGCTGTTTTGTAAAGCTAAGACTCCAAGAATATTTTGAACTTCTAAGATGCCCAGTGCTGTGGGGATGCCAAGCAATAAAGGTATTTTCAAAACTGCCTTTGGTGGAGCCAGATCCATTGAATAGGTTCAAGTAGCTTTATGACAGAGAAATATGGAAAATTCTACCTTCCTCTGAAATAGCAGGTAAATTTCTAGAACTGCAAATCAGCTGCATAGTACTTAGGTCCATATGTAGCCTTGTGGATGCACCTATCATGTGCTCCCCAACTTAAAATGGGCCACAATCCTAATAAAGACATTGTACATTGAAAATATCATCAGTCAAAACTGCACTTACAAGCCAGTGAGGTGGTTCCATGAATAAAAGCACTTATTGCAAAAGTCTAACGACCTGATCAATCAGTTACAAGAGCTGTTCAACACTGCATTCTGACTTAGGTTATATGTTAGACCATGGAGTCTCAAGGAGTCTCGACGGGTTCCAGAAACCATGCGAAGGATCAAACCAGCCCCTGAAAGTTCTTGTCTGGCTTTCACACGTATGATTGGAATGCATGTACCTACACACATGATAATAATAAAAAAAATTTAAGGGCATTCAATGCCCCTAACCTAACAAACATGAAAGCTTCACCCAGTTTAATTTAGGCATAGTCAGAGCAGTTACACTGCCTATAGTTGGGCAAAAATCTTCCAACACAGTGGTTCTCAGCCTGTGGGTTGAGACTTCTTTTACAAGGATTGCCTAAGACAATTAGAAAACACAGATATTTACATTAGGATTCACAACATAGCAAAAATTGCAGTTATAAAGTAGCAATGAAAACAATTTTATTGTTGTGGGTCACCACAACATGAAGAACTGTATTAAAGTGTTACAGTATTAGGAAGGTTGAAAAATCACTGGTCTAACACATAGGCTACACACAGGCTAAGTCATGATGCAGTTTTGAGTAGCTCTTGTAATTGATTGACTACAGTAGAAATGGGTGGAAAAACAGGTTTCTATAAATGCATTCTGCATTATCATAAAGTTAAACAGAAAGTCATTTTTCCAGAGTGTTCCTAGGTGGTTACACATACACACTGCCACATCTTAGTATCCATACCCGAGAGAAGGCTCTGGGGGACTTCCCATAATGGCAAAGGCCCCAGATTTTTCTTTCATCAGAACACTAGGCTCTGCTGAGTTACTATTTTCAATAACCTTGTATATAAGTCTGCGATCATTAGGAGCGAGAGCTGGGAAGAAAGCCTGGTTGCTGTTTTGACTTAGAAGTGGATGCGGAGAGATGGACTGGCAGAAGAGCATGAAGAAGATGCTGCCCTCCCACACACAGATTCCAAAATCAAAGCAAGAATCCTCAGAGGGTTTGGCCCTCATGATGACCCATCTTTATGGTGAATACTTCCTTAAGAGTAAATTAAGCTCCTACTTGAGTCCGTCCTCTCCCCAGGTCTCTTCATTCAGAGAGCTCATGGGTGGGTTCAGTTACTATTTCTATATTTTGATACCTCCTTGAACTCAGCATCTAACTTTTTAACTCAGCCTTTTGGGAACCCATTTGAGCTACACAGTGTGCTAAAAACTTGGAGAAACATGAAAAATCCGTGATCTCTGCTCTCAAGACTGCATTCTAACAAATAACTTATCGAGGAATAAATATTGAGAGTTAACTTTCAAAAAAGTGCTAAGGATGACTACCAGAGCTGATGCAAATATAAAATACCACTTGATACCTGTTAGAACTGTGGGGGAGCCAGGCAGTGGTGGCGCACACCTTTAATCCCAGCACTCAGGAGGCAGAGAACTCTGTGAGTTTGGAGGCCAGCCTGGTCTACAGAGTGAGTTCCAGGACAGGTTCCAAAGCTACAGAGAAACCCTGTCTCAAAAAAAACAAACAAAAAAAGCAAACAAACAAACAAAAAAGAACTGTTGGGGAAATCTCAGTTTTCTCACCCACTCTTTGGAAATAATACTTTCTATCCTCAGAACTTATGAGCAGATAATTCTTAGTACTATTTTGGTAGCACTAAAGGAATATTAAGGATATACTTAGTAAGAATTTGTACCAAGAATAGACTCAAGCCCCTTAAAAAAGAGCTTAAAGGGATGAGCTCATTCCCTTCTTCTCTTCTACCGTGAACATGCTGTATGGAAGACACCATTTTGGACACAGAAACAGGACCCATTGGGACCTTGTGTTATTCTTTTGGTCCCCGCCCCTTTCCACGCCCACTCCCAGCGACCTCTGGTCTCTTGGAGTCATCCTCAATCTCTTCCCTCTCTCTCTTCTCACTGCCCCCTTTTGCGTGTGCACACGCTCTCTCTCTCTCTCTCTCTCTCTCTCTCTCTCTCTCTCTCTCTCTCTCTCCCTCTCTCTCTCTTGCTCCCTCTCTCTCTCTCTCTCTCTCTCTCAATAAAGCTTTATGTCTATTTTTTGTGTCTGTGCCATTAACCCGCCGCTGCACCGCCTATTCACACGTGTTCCGCAGGACTCCGCGCAGCTACGCGCAGCTATCCAGCTACTAAGTCTTTAAGAATAAAAAAGAAGAACAACACCTTGGTCATTCCAACTTCTAGAACCACAAAAACAAATGCATATTGTTTACAAATTGATCATAGTTGTATATTTTTGTAGTATACAAAGAAAAAAACAATCTGAAACAGTCATCAAGGGACTAATTTACAATTATAGTTTGTTCTTCATAAGTAGCAGAAATCCATTGATTTCAGGATCATTTCCTAGCTCTCTCATATACAAGCTGAGGAGCTTGCATGACTCAGCTTTCATTCATTAATTCATTCAACCAATATCGAAAGGTCTATTGAGTAGTGAGCAAACTAATTAAGGCTACAATTTTGCCGTGACAAAACAGAGTGAGGGTAATTCTAACCTACAAGATTTTCTTGAGGCTTCAGTGTCCAGCAAAGCACAACAGGGAGTAATAAACATGCATTACCCTCAACTTTCCTTCCAAACCCTTCGTAATCAAACTTTTTTCTTTGTGTATAAAGAGTAATTCCTCATAAACAAAACAGATTCTGACTTGGAAAATGAAAATCATCAATATAAATCCGAAATAAACTTCAAGGCATACCCTTCCACTGGTGTAATGAAGTCCTGAGATCTGAGCGGCCTTGCTCAACTGTATTTTCATTGTGTATAAACCATTCCAGAGCATACTTGGCAAGCACTGTCGTATGATGACAGAGAGGAACCCTCTAGGCTAGAGGACCAGATGTACGATGCCCAGACAGGCTTCCCACCCAGACAGAGGCGCTACACTTTGATTAAAGTTTTCCTCCCCGTCAACAAATGCTTTCTGACATTAGCATAACATCTGGCTCAGTGCAAAAGCCTGAGACTATTGAATGGGAATTTCAAGGTACAAATTTGTGATAGTTCCCCCCACCACCACCGTCAATGGCCTTAGAGCAACAGAAAACAAACTTGACAACTCCAGGCAAATCTAGAGATTATATTATAGAGTTAAATTCTGTGAACTTACAACCTTCCTCTCTTTCCCCACATTTTGTTGCTTCTCCTTTGAACTATGTATGGCCCAAGAAGGATGCTTGTCACTCTGGCATAGAGGAGGATGGAGTGAAGGGTCCACTATGGCCTGTGTCGGGATGGACCTCCCACTGCTTGACTGTCCTCCCGCACCATGGTTGAAGACTGATATCCACAAGCCCTCTGGACCCTCAGAAGGAATCTTCTGGTCCTTCACAACTCTGACTTCTCTGCTTTTGGTCTATCAACTCACAGACAGCGCCGAAGTGCAGAATTCAGAAACTCTCAGCTCCTTCCTTGCCACTGTGTGAGATGCGAAGCACGCCTTGAGGGTGAGCCATGAGGGAAATACATTTATCACCAGGTCTAGTGCTGGACTCCCCCTCCACTTTGCAGTCCGTGTGATCTCCTTGAAAAGAATTAGGACGAGGCACATGGAGCATAGTGCACAAGCCAGGCTAAGTCTATTCCACAGACCAGGCGTGCACAATCTCAAGAAGTAAGCACAAGCAACAGCCCAAGAGACAGTTACGTCTACATTTCAGATCCATTCTGCATTACTTCTAAAGCCTCTGGAACAGACAGCTTTTGCTGTTTTCTTCTCCCCGTGATTGACAGGCCCATGTGAACTGATTCGCATTGGAAAAAGACAATGGTAGCTTCCAGTTCTTTACCAGCCTTCAGCAGGGCTTCCATCTCATGACCTTCCAAACAATGCCAAATACCAGAGACAGATGTGGTTAATGATGTAGCTCTGAGCCTCAGACACCTGCGGAGGTTTTCCCAGTTCTCGTGTCTCTTAATGGATTGTACCGAAAAGATGTGTGCAGTGACTAAAAAGGAGGCAGTGAATTGAGGAAAGGAAAGAACTCAAATGCTGTAGATTCGTGAGCTGAGGAACACCAAGCCCCTCCCCGCCACAAGCAATGGCTTGTGGCCTTTATGCATCACCTACCTCTTCCATATATCGATGTCTCGGGCTTTTTGCAAGCTCACCCTATTTGTTACACAAAGTTCAGGTGAAGAACGAGTTCTAGTCTGTCGCTATCAACTGACTTCTTGTATATGTTAATTTCATTGTTTGTCTGTTTGGTTTTCAAGACAGGGTTTCTCTGTACAGACCAGCTGTCCTGGAACTCACTCTATAGACCACGCTGGCCTCGAACTCAGAGATCCACCCACCTGCCTCTGTCTCCTGAGTGCTGGGATAAAAGGTATACACCTCCATGCTCAGCTCTGTATGCTAATATTGGTATGTTTTCTCCCGTCCCTCCTCTCTGCCATTTCATGCCTCAGGTCCCAATTCTTTTAAGCATTAGTCAGAGGCTTGAAGGTTTCAGTTCCTGGTTGTTTTAATTTTTTAATATTTTTAATTTTTATATGCATGGGTGTTGACACCTGTGTACCCCTGGCTTGCCTGGTGCTTCCAGAGGCCAGAAGAGGGTGTCAGTGAGCTCCCCTAGAACGTCATGTGAGTGCTGGGAACTGAACCTGGGTCCTCTGATGTGGGGCTCTTCACCACTGAGCCCTCTCTCCAGTCTGCAATTTCTGGTTTTAACTTTGTCGATAATGACAGAGGAGTCCGCCCCCAAAGACTTCCCAGCCTGTGGCTATCTAACTAGCTCATATTCTCAGTCTCTCATTCCAGAAAAACCACTCAGCCACCCTTCAGCTCAAATGTTGTGCTAGACGCAGATACCTCCATGTGATTATAACGATGGAATGCTCCCAACGTAACCTGAGATTGCCATCTTCCTCCCCTTCTGACCAACTCTCTCAGAGTTGAATTCTACTCTCCTTCTCATTGATCTTGATGAACTCTGTATGGGAAAGCCATTCCCGATTACTCTTTCTTTCATTTGTAATTTGTGTCTGAACCTTGGCCATGCTGATCTCTTTCTGTTAGAGTCTTTTTATGGGCATAGGTTATATCAAGAGTTTATTTTGCAAGTCAAAACTGAGACTTGAACTTTTCTTCCCCCTTATTTTCCTATAAAAACAACCCCAGTCCTCCCTCAGGCCACAGTAGACTTCTGACTAAAGAAATGAATGATTGCATAAAAAAAAAAAAAACCTTCTAGCCAGGCAGTGGTGGCACATGCCTTCAATCCCAGCACTCAGGAGGCAGAGGCAGATGGATCTCTGTGAGTTCGAGGCCAGCCTAGTCTACAAGAGCTAGTTCCAGGACAGGCTCCAAAAACTACAGAGAAACCTTGTCTCGAAAAACAAAAACAGAAAACAAAAAAAAAACCCTTCTAATTAATATTTTAAATATTATCTCAGGCTGGAGTTGTAGCACAGTCGGTGGAGTGTTCGTTTACCATACACAATGCCCTGAGTGCCGTCCTCAGCATCATGTGACACCAGGAACGGTGGAATTTCTATATAAACCTCGCATTTAAAAAGTAGAGCCAGGTAGACCAGAAGTTCCAGGTCTGCCTAAATCTCTATCTCAAAACACAGAAAGAAAAAAGAGGAAGGAAGGGAGGGAGGGAGGGAGGGAGGGAGGGAGGGAGGGAGGGAGGGAGGGAGAGAGGGGGGGAGGGGGGGAGGAAGGGAGGGAAGGAGGGAGGGGACAGGAGAGGGAGAGAAGGAGGAAGGGATAAAGAAAAAAAGGAACAGGGGATGAAGAAAGAGAAGGAGAGAAAGAAAGAAAGAAAGAAAGAAAGAAAGAAAGAAAGAAAGAAAGAAAGAAGAGGAAGGAAGGAAGGAAGGAAGGAAGGAAGGAAGGAAGGAAGGAAGGAAGGAAGGAAGGAAGGAAGGAATATACATGAACCACTCATGGTGCATGGTTTCTCCTTTGGGAATTAGTGAAAATTTTTTATCAAATGGTGACTTTTACCAGAAGAGAACAGATCATTTCCAGGTGCTTAGTAAAACTGACTCAGAAAGCAGCACATAAACTCAGCCATCTCAAACACTGGTCAAGAGCACACAGAGAGGTCCGCAGCCACTTAGACAAGCCTGTTGCCTTCCAGTCCTAGTCCCTCACAGAGGAAGACCTCTCTTCAGCCTCCGGGGCACCTCAGCCCACACAGCAGAGACATCTGTGGTTGAAGGGTATACTGTGCCCAAAGATCGTTTCATTTTATTAGATGTCTTACCTTTAGTATTCTAGGTAACATTTTGACTTAGAAGTTCTATGGACTAGAAGGCTGTATAGCTACAAACACCCCATCATGAGAATAGAACAAAATCATCCTCTCAGAATACAAACTGAAAATTTTTACTGGCATTTGGAGTAAAGACCCTGGCTCCAGGAATCTCAACAGATGAGGTTTGGCAGTACCAGCTACAAATGCAATTACTGGGGAAAGGTAGAGAAAGAAAATTTAGTCAATGTGGTTACACTGCAAAAAACAAACCCATAAAGGGGTTCGGTAGTTCCAAGTCCAAGCTTTAGGTTTAAGAAGACTTGCCCATGCTCAGTCATTTTCTTCATCTATCTCCAGGTGGAGGTTCTATGGTGATATGCAAGAAATTCATCAGTATGGCTATAGGAACTGGCCTTTTCGGGCTCCCTCTCCTCAGCTGCCAAAGGAATTAGCTGGGGGAGTCTCCCTGGAAACCCGGGAACCCCTCTAGAGTCAAGTCTCTTGACAACCCTCAGATGGCTCCCTTAATTAAGATATATGCTTCCCTGCTCCCATATCTACCCTTCCTGTATCCCAAGCATCCCATCCCTCCGAGCTCCCCCCATTCTCCCCTTCACACTTTTCTCTCCCCATCTTCCCTTGGCCCCGTCTCGCCCCACCCTCAAGTTCCCAATTTTTGTCCGGCAATCGTGTCTACTTCCAATATCCAGGAGGAGCCGGTTGGTGGTGGCGCACGCCTTCAATCCCAGCACTCGGGAGGCAGAGGCAGGCGGATCTCTGAGTTTGAGGCCAGCCTGGTCTACAAGAGCTAGTTCCAGGACAGGCTCTAGAAACTACAAGGAAACCCTGCCTCAAAAAAAAAAAAAGAAAAAAGAAAAAAAAACCAATATCCAGGAGGATTACTATATGTTTTTCTTTGGGTTCACCTTCTTATTATCTTCTCAAGGATCCTGAATTATAGGCTCGATGTCCTTTAATTATGGCTAGAAACTGATTATGAGTGAGTACATCCCATGTTCATCTTTTTGGGTCTGGGTTACCTCACTCAGAATAGTGTTTTCTATTTCCATCCATTTGCATGCAAAATTCAAGATGTCATTGTTTTTTACCGCTGAGAAGTATTCTAACATGTATATATTCCACAGTTTCTTCATCCATTCTTCCACTGAAGGGCATCTAGGTTGTTTCCAGGTTCTGGCTATTACAAATAATGCTGTTATGAACATAGTTGAGCAAATGCTTTTGTCATATGATTGGGCATCTCTTGGGTAAATTCCTAAGAGTGGGATTGTTGGGTCCTGGGGTAGGTTGATCCCAAATTTCCTAAGAAACCGCCACACTGCTTTCCAAAGTGGTTGCACAAGTGTGCATTCCCACCAGCAATGTATGAGTGTACACCTTACCCCACAACCTCTCAGTTCCCAAGGTCCTGATGAGGAGCAGAAGGAGGGAGAATATGAGAAAGAAAGTCAGGACCGTGAGGGGTGCGTTCACCCATGGAGACGGTGGGACAGAACTAACGGGAGATCACCAACTCCAGTTGGAATGGGTCTGATGGAACATGAGACCAAACTGGACTCTCTGAATGTGGCCAACGGTGGAGGCTGACTGAGAAGCCAAGGACAATGGCGCTGGGCTTTGATTCTTCTGCATGGATGGGCTCTGTGGGAGCCTTCTCAGCTTGGTTGATCACCTTCCTGGACCTGGGGGGAGTTGGGAGGACCTTGGTCTTAACATAGAGTAGGGAACCCCGATGGCTCCTTGGCCTGGAAAGGGAGGGAGGGGGCTATGGGTGGAGGGGAGGAGATGGAAATTTTTAAATATAGAAAAATAAACCATTAAAAAAAAAAGAAGACTTGCCGGGCGGTGGTGGTGCACGCCTTTAATCCCTGCACTCAGGAGGCAAAGGCAAGCGGATCTCTGTGAGTTCAAGGCCAGCCTATTCTATAAGAGCTAGTTCCACGATAAATTCCAAAAATACAGAGAAACCTGTCTTGAAAAACCAAAAAGGATAAAAGGAAAAGACTTGGTTCAGAGACTGAGAAGCTTGCACCATTCATCAGCCTTGGTCAAATTGTACTCTGATTATTGCCTCAAACTGTACTCTGATTGATTATTACCTCAGTCTCAGTGCTGCAAAGTGATTCAAGAAGCCCTGATTGTTTGAGAAGACAGTCTAGCTCCCAGGAGGTGATTGTTTCTTCCAGGGAGCTGATCCCATCGTGGGGTGATCTGTCTATGGAGCCCTGCAGTTAGTTCCTGTAGGTTAAAGATAGTGACTGGGCTTCCTTTTGGAGGAAGTCTGCAAGAAAACTGTGTAAAAGCTGGCAGTTGGGATATCTCAGTTACCCTTCCTTTGTGCCTTCTGCCTTGAAGGGAGGTGAGATGGGCTAGGAACCCCTCATACTTGTTTTAGATAGATGCTCCTTGAATGGTTTGTGTAGTTACATGCAGAATAAAGCAGGTGGCTGACCCAAAGTAAATGATATGGATTGAAAATGAAGGCAGAGATGCCAGCTTTTTATCCTGCTTTTAGCTCCAGACAGGCCCCAAAGGAGAAGTCAGAACCACGCAGCAAAAGCAGCTTCTAAATGCCTCTTATAAAATAAAATAACAGGACGAGTGTTTGCTTTGTTTCGTCAGCTCTTTTTCTCTCTACTTATCCAAGCTCTCAATAGCAATGGTAATTGGGCCAGTGAAGATGACTTTCTAGGTGATGACTTGAGTTCCATCCCTGGGATCAGCGCTGTGAAAGGAGAGAACCACCTCCTCTAAGCTATCCTCTGTCATACACATGCGTGGCATGGCATACACACACATACTTCAGTAAATAAATGAGAGCAGGGAGGAGCAGCAATTACGTCCATAGTCACTGAGTCTATAAGGTTGACAAGAGCAAAAAGGAAAAAAAGTGGAGTCTGGAAAACTAAAAGGGAGCCATTTACCCCCTAAGGATGGAAGCTCAGATTAGGACTATCAGCCATTTCCGCTTTCTCCCAGCCCTTTGTGTTATTAATGAGATGCAAACACGGGCACCCGGTGGTCAATGCTGTTCAGGATGCCAGTGGTGACATCTGGGGACAGATTCTACACAGTTGCTCTTTGTGATCTGCCCTTTGTGACCCTCCAGACCGACCTTGATTCTCGTGAACCCTGTCAGCTCCCAAGAAATTACCCTTTGATTAAATTAGCCAGTCATTTTTTCGGTTACTTACAACTAGGAGATTGATCAAATTGGACACCAGAGAGACCCATTTCTTCCTCTGTACAGCTACCCGCATCTAGCAGACTCTCTGGCAAGCTTTGCATCCTCCCTGTCTTGGCAGGCTGGAACAAAATGTGAGGATTATAAACCTAACCCCTTGGCTGTCATTCCTCAGGTTCTACCCTCTTGTTTTTTGAGACAGTATCTCCCACCAAGTAGGCTAGGCTAGCTGACCTATAAGCCCCCAGGATCTGCCTGCCTTTACTTTCCTAGTAATGAGATTCCAAGTGCATACTACCATGCCTGGATTATTTTCATGTAGGTTTTAGGATTAAAATCAGTTTCTCACATTTTTAAAAAAGATTTATTTATTTATTGTCTATACAGTATTCTGCCTACATGCATGCCTGCAGGCCAGAAAAGAGCAGCAGATGGTTGTGAACCACCATGTGGTTGCTGGGAATTGAACTCAGAACCTTTAGATGAGCAAGTGCTGCTCTTAACCACTGAGCCATCTCTCCAGCCCCCCAAGTTCTTATACTTTTGAGAAAAGCACTTTACCAAATGAGTCTTCCCCCATCCCACTTCCATACTGATTTGTTTTCTATTGCTGTGATAATCACCGTGGGAAAGCAATTTGGGGAGGAAAGGGCATTTTACAGGTTATAGAGAGTCCATCATAAAGGGAAGTCTGAGCAAGAACTTAAGCAGGAACCTGGAAGCAGAAACCAAGCAGGAACCACAGAGGAATACTTACGAGCTCCCTTCTCTGACTTACTCAGCTACTTTTTCTCATATGTAATCCTGACCCAAATGCCCAGGGATGGCACTACCCACAGTGGGTTGAACTTTGCTGTATCAATTAGTAATTAAGAAAGTGCCCCACAAAGTGGTGACGCAAGCCTTTTATTCCAGCAGTTGGGAGGCAGAGGCAGACAGACCTCTGTGGGTTAGAGGCCAGCCTGGTCTATACAGTGAATTCTAGATAGATAGGACTACACAGAGAAACCTTGTTATAAATTAATTCACTAATTAATTTTTGAAAATAAAAAGTACTAACGTGAAACCTGGCACCAGGGAAATTCCCGGGGAATCTACAAGGATGACCCCGGCTAAGACTCTAAGCAATAGTGGAGAGGGTGCCTGAACTAGCCTTCCCCTGTAATCAGATTGGTGATTACCTTGATTGTCATCATAGAAACTTAATCCATCAAGTGATGGAAGTAGATGCAGAGGTCCACAGCTAAACACTGAGCCAAGCTCCCAAAGTCCAGTCAAAGAGAGGAAGGAGCAATAATAAGAGCAAAGGGGTCAAGACCATGCTGGGTTACCCACAGAAACAGCTGACCTGAGCTAGTGATAGCTCATTGACTCTAGACCGATAGTGGGGAGTCTGCATAGGACCAAACAAGGCCCTCTGAATATGAGTGACAATTGTGTGGCTTGGGCAGTCTGTGGGGCCCCTGGCAGTGGGACCAGGATTTTTTCCTAGTACTTGAAAAGGCATTTTGGAGCCCATTCTTTTTGAAGGGTTACCTTGCTCAGCCTAGATACAGGTAGAAGAGCTTTGGTCCTGCTTCAAAGTGAAGTACTAGACTTTATTGACTCCCCATGGGAAATCTTATTCCCTCTGAGAAGTGAATGTGGGGTGTGGGAAAGGTGAAGGGTGTGGGAAGAAGGCAGGGAGTGGGAACTTGGACAGGTATATAAAATGAGAAAAGATTGTTTTTAAAAAATAAATTAAAATAAAAAAAGAAAATGCCCCACAGACCAATGTGATGGAGGCTATTTCTCGATTGAGGTTCCCTCTCCCCAGGTGGCTTGGGTTTGTGCCAAGTCAACAAAAACTAGTCAGCAGACCACTGCCCTCCCCCCAAAACATTCCCATGTCTTTCTCTGGACAGAATGCCAGGACCAGGCCTCTGAAATCAGTACTAGTGTATGACAGGCTTTTAAAGCCACCCAACACTAAGGTAGAATCCTTTCCTAGTCATTCTGTCAAGGTTTGTATTGATGGAGCTATAGAGAGGACTCTGCTGATACAAGCACTCGCTGCTCTTGCAAAGGAACTAGATTCTGTGCCCAGCACCCGCACAGGCCCGCCCACCATACCTCTCAATATCCGAGCCTTGTGAACTAGAGATAAATCTACAAATGCAAGTTTATTTCGATATTCACCCGGATTTGATTCCTGTTCACTGCTAAGGGAGAAAACCTTCCAGATTGAGGCTCCCTCTAGCCTAAAGGCATCTGCCACTGATTTGCTGGGAGACTGTGGAATTGTCAC